>NW_012118733.1:727437-727724 GCF_000951035.1 Colobus angolensis palliatus
TAGTCTCTGATAAAACAGACTTTAAACCATCAAAGATCAAAAGAGACAAAGAAGGCCATTACATAATGGTAAAGGGATCAATTCATGAGGAAGAGCTAACTATCCTAAATATATATGCACTCAATACAGGAGCACCCAGATTCATAAAGCAACTTCTTAGAGACTCTGCCATACAATAATAATGGGAGACTTTAACACCCCACTGTCAACATTAGACAGATCATCGAGACAGAAAGTTAACAACAATATCCAGGAATTGAACTCAACTCTGCACCAAGTGGACCTAA
>NW_012118733.1:730462-746198 GCF_000951035.1 Colobus angolensis palliatus
CTTTTACACTGTTGGTGGGACTGTAAACTAGTTCAACCATTGTGGAAAACAGTATGGCGATTCCTTGAGGATCTAGAACTAGAAATACCATTTGACCCAGCCATCCCATGGCTGGGGATATATCCAAAGGATTATAAGTCATGCTGCTATAAAGACACATGCAGACATATGTTTATTGTGGCACTATTCACAATAGCAAAGACTTGGAATCAACCAAAATGTCCATCAGTGACAGACTGGATGAAGAAAATGTGGCACATATACACCATGGAATACTATGCAGCCATATAAAAGAATGAGTTCGTGTCCTTTGTAGGGACATGGATGCAGCTGGAAACCATCCTTCTCCGGAAACTTACAAGAACAGAAAACCAAATACTGCATATTCTCACTCATAGGTGGAAATTGAACAATGAGATCACTTGGACAGAGGAAGGGGATCATCACACACCAGGTCCTGTTGTGGGGGGTTGGGGGGAGGGATAGCATTAGGAGATATACCAAATGTAAATGACCAGTTAATGGGTGCAGCACACCAACATGGCACATGTATACATATGTAACAAACCTACACGTTGTGCACATGTACCCTAGAACTTAAAGTATAATAATAATAATAATAATAATAAAAATAAAAAAAACCTAAGAGTAAAGGAAGAAAAGGAATAATAAATCACTAAATATAAAATTACTAAATGTAGCTAAACAAATTTGGTAACTAAATACAGAATATAGAAATAAAAAGTAATTGAAATTAAAAATTAAAAAAGATTCTCATTTTCTGCCCTTCCTCCTCTGTAACTCAAGATTGAATCGGTTAGGACTGGGTTTCCCCATCACATCTTGTAGGTGACCATGACTATTAAAGAAATGACCTCTTCATTTGCCTGCTTCTACCAAAAAAGAAAAAAGGTTGAAACCACTAGATTGGATACATTCTACATGATGAATGTCTTAGCCAATTCTTACTAAGGGTTGGGGATTTGGGCGAGGTAAATCCTTCATCATTAAAGGTGATACCTTGATAGTCCATCCCAACATCACCTTTCCGAAAATGAGCCTTCTGGAGTCTACCTGAGAGGAAATACTGAACTCAAGCCAGATGTCACTGTCAGGTACATCCAGGACAACAGTTTGGGGCAATTTAATGAAGGGGCAAATACCCCACCACCATTCAGCAAGTCCTTAGGCCTTTGGTAAATAATTTTTGGTGCTCGTAGTGATGACTGAATGACCAAGCAATGTTGGATAAATGCACTCTATATAGGAGGGCAGAGAAACATTTAAGCTAAATAAAACATTTTTGTGATTTGAAGAAATTACCTTCAGCTATCTGGAAAACTTGGCTATCTGGCAATGATTCATTTTCTGGTGATTTCAGCTAACCGAAGTTTTATTCTACTGTGCTTTTGGGAAAAAAAACAAAACAAAACAAAAAAAAAAACAGGGCCGGGCGCGGTGGCTCATGCCTGTAATCCCAGCACTTTGGGAGACTGAGGTGAGTGGATCACTTGAGGTCAGGAGTTCAAGACCAGACTGGTCAACATGGTGAAACCCTGTCTCTACTAAAAATAAAAAAATTAGCTGGGCATAGTGATGGGCACCTGTAATCTCAGCTACTCGGGAGGCTGAGGCAGGAGAATTGCTTGAACCCAGGAGGCAGAGATTGCAGTGAGCTGAGATCGTGCCATCACACTCCAGCCTGGGTGACAAGAGAAAAACTCCGTCTAAAAAAAAAAAAATCTTTTGTTTCACTGGCAGAGAAAACTCTGAACCCCATGGACTAGTCTCACCTGGCATGACATTTCTTCTGTGCTTTTGACAATTTTCATAGCATATTGATTCTTCATTTCATTCTCAGATATCAGTTAATTAGCTAATCTGGATTTTGATTCACATGTATTAAATATCATCTTTTCTGAGCACACAAAAACCCCCTTATGTGAAGTAAATGGCATTATGTCCAAAAGAATGGTGTTAGATTGTCTTTTACTTTGGGGAAAAAAGGAGGTAATTAGTTTGATCTACATTTTTTCGTTCACGAACCTTAATGCCATTTTCGCTGTTGAAGGAAAGGTGAATGGCTGTGCCCAGTCACTGCTTCTGGTTTTTGTGGCTCTGACATTATATAAAGGAGTCTGGGGAAATGGAATGGAATAAAAAGGCCTCAGTTGAATATGTGGATAAGTAGTGTTCTTAATACTTCAACAAAATTTCAAAGAGTTTGCAATTCATATAGCTTTTCTGAAAGACTGCCAAGAGGGAGATTTTCAATAGACTGGTGGAATGAGGAATTAAATGTAGTTTATTCTGGAAAAGACTGGAATTTAATACAACATTTGAACAGGTTAAATTTATATCAATAAAATACCAGGTGGAGAATGGGACCATTTAATTTCCATCACATAGAAGACACAACATTTGTAGAAAGGATGAAGGCAGTGTGGGCTGCTGTTTCGGGCTTCTGTGTTCATTTTCAAAAGAGCCTGGGAAATTTATGCCGCTCTTTGGAATTTGAGGTAGTGGTAAAGCTGCAGTCAGATGTGATGGATTGTGCAGCCAATTTGCTTGAAGTTTGTGGTTCATTAATCCGGCACTTTGAATTTCAAAGAACTGAAGTGATGTCATTTGGGATGTCCATCACAGAAAATTAATGGGGTTTCTTGGTCAGAAGTGAACGCTGACACAATGCGACAGAGAAAAAGGGATTGGTGTTTCTAATGGCTGGGGAGTGGGAAGCCCTTGGTTTCCAGTGGGAAAGCCTGCTTTGGCATTCAGAGCCTGCCCAGCCCCCCTGCAGGCTCTGAGGGAGTCTTTTCTGTGGGCCAGTCCTGCTTCTTGTGAGAAAACACAAAGTATTGCTTATTCAAGTGTTTCCCAAGATTTCAGCAGCATCTGAAACAGAAGTTTTCATCTATCTAATTCAATACGACAGACCTGCATTGCTCCTTCTGACTCCAGTCGCTGGTCTACCATCCTGTCTGGGAGGTGCTGGCAGGGCTGGGCTGAGATGAGTGGGAGCCCTGCCCATCACGGTGCTATGTGGATACTGGATGCTTCCCATGCTGGCCTGTGCTGTGAGGCCCGAGGCAGAGTGGTAGGAGAGAGACTGAATCATTGTCAAAGACATGGGCTGGGAAAGTAGGCTCGGAGGAGGTCCCCGGACAGATCCAATGAAAAAATGAATGGGAATGGAATGGGTGTTTAGGGAGCTTCCACTCTGCCAGTCTGGGTGCTAGGTGCTGTCACAGTTCATTGGCTTATTATAGCAATTGTCTGTGATATCAATAGAAATATAGTGCCTGATGCAAAGCGGTTACTCAACAAATATCTTCTGAATGAAAACAAAATGAAACAAAAAGCAAACCACACTGTTCAGCTAGATGATGGTATTATCCTTCTTTTTCAAATGAGGACACAGATTCAGAGCTTTCCTTAAGACAAAAGAGAGTTCTGTTCTTCGTACTTTGTAAACTGCAAAAAAAAAAAAAAAAAAAAAAGGTTCTTCAAATGTTCAAATGTTACTTTCCTCACTGCATCACTGAATATAGACCATTTCCTTGCAGCCTTTGCCTCTGGGAGTGTCTGAAACATTGCAGCAACTTAATACATATTTGTTGATTGAAAGACTCGGTGACCATTGAACAAGAGGGGCTGATGGCATCTTAATGGGACTGTCATCTCACAGCAAAAGAGAGATGAAGATTTATATACACGCACACGATCCACTGTGCAGGGTGAGTCTACTGCACTGTGAAAGCAAGCTGAAGTTTGTTATCTATTTAAAAAAAAGTGACGTGAGATTTTGCAAGAATGTTTTCCCTTGGAAATCTTAACTTTGGCTTAGATGCCTTGAGAACTCCACTAGGACTCAAAATATACTAGCTTTTTTATTGGGTAACAATATAACCTGAAAGTGAAAAATTCTCTGTTTGGCAGTGCAGATGGTGGTTCTATTTCATATTAATAGTTGAACCTAATGTGGATAGTAGTTTTTGTTGCCTATATGTTATTAACATTTGAGTGTGATTTGAACCTGATAGCATGTTTTATTGCTTCCTCTAACAGTAACCATTCTTTCACTTTAAATACATTTATGATACTACACCTCTATTTCAAGATATAATAAAAGTAAACTTGTTAAAAATAATTCCAAACAGCTTTATGCATTCTTATTTCTACTCCTTACTTTCACTTAGGGTCTGATAGTCCTGGGAGCAGCCACTAAAAATTGGTCAATAAGCAGCAGCTTTCAGAATCCAGGGAGAGGAAGCTTTGAGAGAGGACTTCAGGCTCCATGTCCCTTCTCTCCTGGCCTCTTCTTCCTCTAGATAGAGAAGGTCCAGGTCTTCTCTCCCCATGTTGGAGTCTCATTTTGCGACTGGAGTTGGGATCCTCACTGGCACTGAGAGGGTAGAAATTCACCTGAGTAGAAAGTCTCTGTATGTTTTTCACAAATAAACAAAACTTTTATTATAGAAACTTTCAAAGATACGAAACATAGAGAATAACTTTACGAATCTCTGCGTATCCTTACCCCGATCCAATGATTATCATCGTTGTGCCCATCTTATCTCTTGCCCTCCCTCATTTTCTGGGCTATTTAAAGCAAATCCTTTATTTCACCAGTAAATAATAATTATCACACCCAAAACAATTCACAGTAGTTGCCTTAACAGCATTGAATATACTGCCTGTATTAAAATTTTCCTGATTGTTTTAAAGGTGTCTTCTTCGGTTGACTTGTTAGAATTAAGATCCAATTACTGAAAGTTTTTCCTGAAGCACAGACACCTCCCTGATCCTATCTCAGGGGTCTTTCAATGTTGTGAGACTAGAACTGAGGTAACTAAGATACACTTAAGCTGTAAGGGATTATGATTCTGTCTTCTATGTGGCATCATGGGGAGGGGGAGTTAACCAGGGAAGACTAACTTGGCCTCTTTGACTGCACTGGAACGGGGTCCTGAATAGACCAGCCACCGTTGTAAAGAGGCAGAGATACTTGATTCTTATTTCTAGAAGTGGTCTATTCCAGGCCATCCCATCCTTTAGCTGCACAGACATCAGTGAAATTCTCTGGGGCTTGGAGGGAAATGGCAGTCATTTCAGGAGATCTACCCTAAGAAGGCAGCAAATACATCAGGTCTTGTGGAATAGGGAGGATGATACTAGCACCCTAGTCAATTAGCTGTGTCTGTAGGAAAAGGAGTAGTTGGCAAAGAATTAAAGAGCAGAAATGAAAATGAAAGACAGGACTCATCCCCAGATGGAGGGAAGAAAATGTATGTGGCTAGTTCTTCGACTCTTGGAAGACACTTAAGTATTGAGTGTGTTTGGACATATGACTATTTGGCTCATAAGGTAGAAGCCCAACAGTGGGATCTGGCTATTGGATCCCAGTTCTGGAAACATGACTTAATTGAAATTTGCACTGGGTGGGAAAAGTAGGAAGGTGGTAATCTGCACATCCGCTGCCCATGCTGAGACTGGCCTGGGAACCTGTGTGAGCCTCAGGGGAAGGAGTTCTAATCACAGCAGAGCCATTTTGGTGTGGTTGATATAGGTGCTATTCAGTATAGAAATATGTATTCCAAATGCTGTGTGACTAATCCAAAAGAATTAGGTATTTTTTCCTCAAATATTTGCATCAATATTCTTTTTTTTTTTCCTTTTTGGAGACGGAGTCTCGCTCTGTCACCCAGGCTGGAGTGCAGTGGTGCAACCTCGGCTCACTTTAACCTCTGCCTCCCGGGTTCAAGAAATTCTGTCTCCTGAGTAGCTGGGACTACAGGCACACGCCACCATGCCCAGCTAATTTTTTGTATTTTAATAGAGATGGGGTTTCACAGTGTTGCCCAGGCTGGTCTCGAACTCCTGAGCTCAGGCAATCCACCCGCCTCGGCCTCCCAAAGTACTAGGATTATAGGTATGAGCCACTGTGCCCAGCCACTATTCTTTAATTACCTATATTACTGATAGTATAAGAAATATCACTAACTGTAGTAATAATAAAAGCAGCATTTGAATAGTATTTTATAGCTTTCAAAACATTTTCACATTTTATTTTCACACACACCCTGGCCATTTAAAATTGGCTGATGTTTACTGAACTCTTATTGCATGTCATAATCTGTATCGGGTGCTTTCTATACTTTAGTGATCCTCTCCACCTGTACCTTCTGTAAGGAGTTGTGTCTCTAAAATCCTTTACTTGTTGTATCAGACAGGGTTCAATCAGACTCATGAACATATAATTTTATATGGAATTCCAATTTCATTGGGAATTAGCTTATGAAATTATGGATGCTGCCTAAGTGGTCTCTGCAAGGCTGTCTCTCAGCCTAATGCTAGAGCCTGAAGTCTCCAGGTGGGTGGGTCAGAAGATCACATGCAGGCTGGAAACCCATAAGTACAAACAGAATCCCATGTCTGTTCTTGTTGCCTCTGACCTTGGTAATGAGGGTATCTTGTGGAAGCCAGGGCCTTCCTCACAGAGCTGAACACATGTAACTCTGATTCCAGAGACAGAGAAATGGAAGGAAAATCCAGGGGTTGAAGAGACCAGTTGGAAGCCCAGCGGCTGCTGCTGCTTCATGCCAACAGGGTGAGTCAGCAGATCAGCAACAACTATGTGCTACAGAATGGCAGCTGTACCTCCCTTCTGCCTTCTAACTCCCCTGAGAATCTCTCTTGTAGTCCACCCTGAAAGGAAACATACAAGAAAAGGGAATTCTGGGAAATGAAGTCCAGCTTAAGTAGGCACATTACAAACCATCACATCTGTTCTAAGATGTGCTAGAGGAGAAGGTGGTTTGGTGTGCAGGATGGGGGGCAGGGGAGGCAGGGTTTGACAGGCAGTGGTGGGGGTTGCAGGAGGTGGGTGTTGATCTGCAGTACTCAGAGAAGGTAAACTAGATATTAGTGACTACGTGAATTCTTCCATTACTAGAAACTTCACGTAGGAGGGCTTACTCCACTAACCACTTGATGCATTCAGCTAAATTTTGCATGAAATGAGGCAGCGGGTTTTACAAGGAAATAATTAGTAGGCAAACATGGATTGCTGACCTGGTTGTGCTGAAAGGTCATTCATGCGTTCAGCGGCTATTTGTTGGCTCTGTGGTGGTATCGCTCTGTTCCTCTGGCTCTTCAGGGTACTGCTCAGCATTACGTGGAAGAACAGCTGAATCTTTTGGCATCCCAGTTGTAAGAAGCTGATTGTCATATACCCCTTATTCCAGCAGGCCTTTGCTTGGCAGACTGTTTGCCTCAACCAGGTGGGCACCTTGCCTGTCATGTCATCTGTTCTCAAC
The DNA here is from genome assembly GCF_000951035.1 of Colobus angolensis palliatus. Lineage (NCBI taxonomy): Eukaryota > Metazoa > Chordata > Mammalia > Primates > Cercopithecidae > Colobus > Colobus angolensis. Next base: position 737,779 of record NW_012118733.1, read on the forward strand.
CAAGTGGATACTTGGTTGCTGAAAATGTCTGTCTTAGCAGATTGGGGCTCAGGTGAAGAGCGTAAGTAGGCCAGTCCAAGTCTCATTTATTTAGAATCATCCCCCGAGAATGTGGAACTACAGTTATCTGCTCTTTGGGAGCCGGTCACTACACACTCTGCAGGGCCAGGGGAAAGAGCTTAGGCACTGTAGGTCTGAGGATCACATGTGGTGGGCAGGAGCTGACATGCCCTCCTCTGTCTGAGCTGGGATAGGTGACTTGGAGCCACCTTTGAAATCAAGAACAACGAATAAAACACACAGCAGGTGTCCAGACAATCCCTGGAAACAAATTCAGGGCCCTTAGGATGAGCAGAGTCTATTACACAGCCTAGGAAGCTAATCTGCTTGCTGTACCTTCAGGGCAAACTGCAGCTCAGAGCACTGGGAGTAAGATCATAGGCACTGCCAACAAGCCTCATGTGCAGAGTTCTGGCATCAGTGTTTCCTGGAATTTCTTGCCATTAATAACCTTTGTGCTTTGATATTTGCTTAATGGGAAAGAAAGCTCTGTATTCAGTGGAGTAGCTGGCTTCCCACACTGGGAAGTGGAGCTCAGGCAGGCCAACTTAAAGGCAGTGCTGAGCCTGTCTAGGGCTGCAATTAGCATAATTCACTTTGCTGGCAGACTTATTGGCCAGAGGTGGGTGATGATTTTCTAAACTTTTTACATAAATAAATCTAGATAACTTTATCTGATATCTCACTCTCTGTCTCTGTCACAGAAGGTAGGGGTGACTCTCAGAAGTTCAGACCAGTATGCTGAAACTTGTTGCCCAGGAAGGGTAAGACCCAGACCTAGCTGGGGCTCTCAGAGGCAAAGATTTCATCTTTTAAAAAAGTCAATTCCTTCTTCTGAGAGGATTTAGTAAGTTATTCTATTCCCTATCATTAAACTAATCAAGTTATGGCTCATGGGCACCTAGAATTCCCGTTGAATACCAGTGGGGACATTTGAGAGAATGATTTCTTTTTAATGGGTTTGGGCAGTGGTGCTCTTCCAGCTCACTGGAGTTGGCTCCTGTGTAGTTGAAGACAGATGACCTCGCTTGAGGACTTTATAGCTCTTGGTGGTTTTAGATCCCTTTACTGCATATGAGCAAGCCCACCTCCTCACCAAGCAAAGATATTCCAATCCAGTAAGTCAGGTCCGCTCTAAGGAGAAGTGTACACATGTGTGTATGTGTGTGCATGTAATAAATTGGTCGTTTTCCCCCTAATCAGTAGGACAGAGTAGAACCTGGGTGTATGGTATATAGTGCTTTTAAGACCTGCAAAAGCATGCCACAAAAAGAGACATAGCAAAGGGTACTCAAAGAGATATATCTGTGTGGATTGGCCTTCTCATTCTGCCCACCCTAGAGATTCTGATATGAGATGTGCTTTTAAAATGTGTTTTGTGAGGCCACCTCAGCAGAGGGCTTTGGCAGAAGAGCCCTTGAATGTGGATCAGGAAAGCATTTCCCTTCTGTTCATGGAGTACAGTTTTCCCTTGGTATCATTTGGGGACTAGGTTCAGGATCCCCATGGATACCAAAATCCATAGATACTCAAGTACCTGATATAAATGGCATAGTATTTGCATAACTTATGTACATCCTCCTGTTTACTTTAAATCATCTCAAGATAACCCAATACAATGAAAATGCTATGTAAATAGTTATTTTACAACTTGTATTGTTTTTTGTGGTTGTATTGTTATTAGGTAGGTAACAGGTCTTGCTCTGTCACCCAGGCTGGAGTGCAGTGGGGTGATTATAGCTCACTGCAGCCTTGAACTCCTGAGCTCAAGTCATCTTTCCACCTTAGCCTCACAAGTATCTGGGACAACAGGTGCCTACCACCACACTGAACTAATATTTTAAACTTTTTTAGAGATGGGAATCTCATTATGTTTCCCAGGCTGGTCTTGAACTCCCGGGTTCAAGTGATCCTCCTGCCTCAGCCTCCCAAGTACTGGCTCTTGCATTGTCATTTATTATTTTTTCCAAATATTTTTGATTTGTTGTTGGTTGACTTCATGGATGAGAATCAGCAGATATGCAGCACGACTTTATAGGCGGTGTGTCCTTCCCTCTGTCTTTCTCTGGGATATGGATTTTATCTGCTCTTTCCAATGTCTGTCCTTTGTCTTTCCCCCATTTCTGGATGTGCTACTGTCATTTCTGCCCTGATAGCTCCAAATTCTACCATTTTGCTTTGAGGTCAAGATAGAACATTGATACCTTTTCTTTTTTTGTGGAGAACCAACTTCTTTGTATCTTCCTCTCTCCTGCCCTTCTTCCCTTTTCCTTCCATAAATCTTTATTGAATCCCAAGAACTGTGACAACCACAGGACCAAAAAGTCATAACACGGCTCGTACTTTGAGGAGCTCATAATATCGTAGGTTTGACATCCACTTATATTCAGTTTAACAGCTTGTTGTACGGATCCAATCATGTAATTCTCTTATTTTGTATATTTAAACTCCATCAGCAACAGGATTTCTATGTCCTCATGAGTGGAGACCACAGCTCCTTGGTCTGCAGCAGTGTCTGTCTCAGTGGTGTGCTCAGTGGTGCAGATGAGCTTTTTCATGTATAAAATGGAGATAAGACCACTACTTCCCAGTCCTGTGGTGAGCTTTAAGTTACATGATGTTCCTAAGTGCACAGCCCAGTGCATGACCCAGAGTAGGTCTCAGTAAGCAGGAACTATTGTGATTACTGTGGTTAGAGCAGCTTAGTAAATACTCATTCAACTCATTTGAAATGTGTCGACTTGACAGATGGGCAGGAACAGGAGGTGAAATTCAAACCCGTTGACTTAGTAGAATAGATCCAAAGTAGATAAGAGCAGAGATATCCTTATGCTGCTTTCATTCTGCTGTAAATTGGAGTTCTTATGCAAAGCTAACTTTTTAGGAGAACATGCAGAATGATAAAATCTGCCAGTAAACAGCAGGCTTAACCTGAAGCTGGATTTACTGAGATGGTCCTATATGCTGTGACACACATGTGACTTTATTTATTTGAGACAGAGTCTTGCTCTGTTGCCCAGGCTGGAGGGCAGTGGTGCAATCTTGGCTCACTGCAACCCCGCCTCCTGGGTTCAAGCAATTCTCCTGCCTCAGCCTCCTGAGTGGCTGACGTTACAGGTGCCTGGCTAATATTTTTATTTTTTATTTTTTGTAGAGACAGGGTTTTGCCATGTTGGCCAGGCTGGTCTTGAACTTCTGACCAGTGATCCTCCTGCCTTGGCCTCCCAAAGTGCTGGGATTACAGGTGTGAGCCACCACGCCCAGCAGTGCATTATCATGGGAGTAATGATAAAGGTGGAGTGACACATTCCCAAAGTAGATGCTGCTTTTATGCAGACTGTTTCAGTTTGTTAGGACTGTGATACCACAGACTGGGCTGCTTAAACAACAGAAATTTATTGACTCATGGTTCAGCAGACTAGGGGTCCAAAACCCAGGTGTTGTCAGGATGGGTTTCTTCAGAGGCTGTTGAGGAAAGCGTCTATTCCAGACCTCTTTCCTTGGCTTGTAGAAGGCCATCTTCTCCCTGTGTCTCTTTACATCTTCTTCCTTCTATGCATGTGTCTGAGTCCAAATTTGTCCTTGTTTTAAAGACACCAGCCATGGTGGATTAGGTTCCATCCTAATGATCTCATTTTAACTTGATTACCTCTGTAGAGACCCTATGCCCAAATAAGGTGACATTCTGAAGATACTGGGGTTTAGGACTTCAACACGTGAATTTTGGTGGGACACAATTCAACTCATAACACAGACTGGGAATGGACTTCAGATTCTTGCTGCACTTGCAGGTCACTGAGCTTTGTCAGAATCTAGGTGTGTGATGTAGTGGTGTTTTTCCCAGTCCAGGTGGGATGCTTGGCTCTCAGGTAACATTTCAAGTGGACAGCTTAGATTGAAATGAGGGTCTTTTTCTCCTTCTCATGTAACCGCTCTTAATATGATGATGGTGGAATTTCTATACCAGAATCTGCTATTGATAGTAACAGTTATAACCACTGTCCCCATGACTGACATCTGGTCAGTACTTTGTAATTCTCCAAGTTGATGCATATGTATTACAATTTTTATTTTTCTTTTTTCTAGATGGAGTCTTGCTGTGTTGCCCAACTCCTGGGCTTAAGCGATCCTCCTGCCTCAGCCTCTCATGTAGCTTGGACTATAGGTATGTGCCACCATGCACAGCTGTATGTTACCATTTTTGCCCTTCTGAAAATCCTATGGGCTACGCACAAATTTATAACTCCTTTGTATGCTTTTGGGGCCAGATGTACTTCGGAATTCAGAACGCTGTGGACTTGAGAAAGTAATGATAGTATATATCGTGTTTATTACATAACATCCCTGTAGGGTCTGGGGCAGCTTTGAAATCCAACAGCAAAACATCTACATACTCACGTAAAACTAGATAAATAAAGATAAGCAATAACTATTTGTCTATTTGGGTCAGATTTTGTTGCTGATGAGTTTTGAAAAACTTGGGTTTTGGAGCTTTATGAATTCCAGATGTGTGGCTGAGCGTTTACAGACCTGTTTCCACGACTGTCTGTTTCTAGAGGACAAGAAGTCAGGCACCCACCTGGAGAGATGAGCTGGGCTGGGTGAGCTCAGGGCTCAGCTAGGGAAACCTGTGCAAGCCCAAAGCCCTGACCTGGCAGCTGCCTGTCAGTGAGGAAGGGATGGATGGCAGAACATTGTTCAAGAAGGATTTGGGCACTAGTGCTGGGTCCCTAGTAACTCACTGGTCAGGGCGTCTGGCTACATTGTTCAGCCTTTTTGTAGCTCAGTCTGTAGTTTGGCTCTAATATGCCTACTAACAGTGGCGTAGTGAGAATGCACCAAGATAAGAGGCAACGGGAGAAGCTAGTCCAGGTTTTGGCGTATCTGAAGCTTGTAAGATTTGGGGCCCTTTCATAAAAAAATACAAAATGACATAAAAATTAGATACAAAGTAAATTTGTCTTTAGATTAAGGAATCACAACAGTTTACAAATTTACAAAAAACTGCCAAATAAGTTGGGATGGGAGTGCGTATGTGGGAGGATATGGGGACTTTGTAATTTCTGCTCAATTTTTCTGTAAACCTTAAAACCATGCAAAAACAAAAACCCACAAAAACAAACCCAAGAGTTGGCCAGGTGCAGTGGCTCACACCTGTAATCCCAGGACTTGGGGAGGGTGAGGCAAGTGGATCACTTGAGGTCAGGAGTTCGAGACCAGCCTGGCCAACATGGTGAAACCCTGTTTCTATGAAAAATACAAAAATTATCCAGACGTGGTGGTATGTGCTTGCAATCCCAGCTACTTGGGAGGCTGAGGCTAGAGAATCGCTTGAACCTGGGAGGCAGAGGTTGCAGTGAGCTGAGATCACTCCACTGCACTCCAGCCTGGGTGACAGAGTGAAACTGCATCAGGGGTGTGGGGGGCGGAAATAAAAAAAACCCCACAACCCCAGAGTCTATTAATTTTAAGAAAAGTTACCAAATAAGTCAGATAGCACACAAACTAGAAAGAAACATAATTTGTTAACTACCTGCAAATTTGTCTAGTATACCTCTTTATCCTACAAGTTTTTGGTTGTGCATTCTTTGATTTCCTTTTCACATGACAATGATTTTTTGATACTGTTGTAGAAAGACTGTTATAGAAAGACTATAAAAATCACATAAAGATGGTTCAGTATTCCCTCTAGCATGATTGATCAAACAGTTTATTTTGTTGTTGTTGAGAGCTTAGAAAAAATTCTTTTGCTTTGCAACTCTTCATTGGCAATATCATGTAAAATTTTGGGATGGCTTACAAATTTGAGACACCTTTGCCAAGCTTTTGCCATTTATGAGCCGTTTTTCAGCCTCCATTCAGCCTCTGTAGCACAGTCTCCAAGAGGAGAGGAGCCCCATGTGCCCATGGCAGATGAGAGTTTTGAGCAGTTTTGATGAGAGTTTATAGTGTGTGGCTATAAAATTCCTACTTCATGTAACCACTGAGAGTGGATTAGATTTAGTCCAGTTTTCACAATAAGACTTTCTTTCCAAAACCTTGGTGCTGTTTACCTCTTCACTATAGGATCAGGCTTTCGTGGTCTCTAGAGCAATTCTTAGGAGGAATTTTAGCAACTCTGTCCTCCCAAAGCTTTGGTTCTCATTTTAGACTTCTAGACCACTCTTGTCCTGCTAGCTGAGCCTCTGTTGGATCTGGATTGCATGCCTAACATCCCAGCTCCTTCAAAGCCAGGGTCTGGCCCCTAACCCCTCCCTCAGTGGATTCCAACCGCCTGGACACCCTCTTTATCCTGCCTGCCAGAAACTCTGTCTAGCCCATCTCCCTCTCAAATATGAGCTCCCCGATGATAGGTGCATTTTTCTCACATTTATGACTCAGCATAGTGTCTGGCATGGAATTGGGACTTGAAAAACTGGGGAGAATGAATGAATGAATGAATAAATAAATGAATGAGACATGGGGAGCTGGGCTAGCTTTATTGCCAAAGATCATCTGAGAGTCCTTAGAGCAATATCCATATATGCTTCTGAGCTTTGTAGGGGGAGATTTGAGGGCTGAGGGTGGGGTGTGTGGAGCATCTCTGTGTTTGTTTGCTAGGGCTACTGTAATGAAGTACCACAAACTGGCTGGCTTAAACAAGATACATTTATTATCCCACAGTTCTGGAGGCTGGAAGTCCAAAATCAAGGCAGCAGCAGGATCATGCCCCATCTAAAACCTACAGGGGACTCTTTTCTTGTTTCTTCCTAGTTTCTGTGCATTTCCAGCAATTATTGGTGTTTCTTGGTGCTTTGGTTTGAATGTTTTTGTTTCTTCCAAAATTCATGTTGAAACTTAATCCCTGGTGCAACAGCATTGGAAAGTGTGGCCTTTGGGAGGTGACTGATATGGTTTGGCTGTGTCCCCACCCAAATCTCATCTTGAATTCCCATGTGTTGTGGGAGAGACCCAGTGGGAGGTAATTGAATCATGGGGGCAAGTCTTTCCCATGCTGTTCTCATGATAGTGAATAAGCCTCATGAGATCTGATGGTTTTAAAAAGAGGAGCTTCCCTGCACAAGTTCTCTCTTCGCCTGCTGCCATCCATGTAAGACTTGCTTCTCTTTGCCTCCCACCATGATTGTGAGGCTTCCCCAGCCATGTGGAACTGTAACTCCATTAGACCTCTTTCTTTCGTAAATTGCCCCATCACACACAGGTATGTCCTTAGCAGCAGTGTGAAAATGGACTAATACAGTGACTGACTGAATCTCATCCTCATGAATGAGATTAGGTGCCTTATAAAAGGGCTTGAAGGAGGGAATTTTTCCCCTCTTACCCCTCTGCCTTCTGCTACATGAGGACACAGCATTCCTCCCCTCTGGGGACAGTGCAGTATTTATGGTGCCATCTTAGAAGCAGAGGCCAGACCTTCACCAGAAACAAACCTGCCAGCACCTTGATCTTGAACTTCCCTGCCTCCAGAACTGTGAGAAATAAATGTCTGTTCTTTGTAAATTACATAGGCTGTGGTAGTTTGTTACAGCAGCACAATGAACTAAGACCCTTAGCTTATAGATACATCACTCCAATCCTCTGCCTTCACGTGGCATTATGCCTGTCTCTTCCCTTTGTATGTTTTCATGTCGGCTTCCCTTTTTGTGTTTCTGTGTCCATGTTTCCTCTTTGTATAACAACATCAGTCTTGTCACATGAGAACCCACCCAAGCAACCTCATCACTTGGTTAAATTTACAAAGACCCTATTTCCAAATGAGGTCACATTCTGAAGTACCAGGGTTGGAACTTCACATCTTCTTTTGGGGAGCAAAATTCATCCCATACCAATCCTCAAAAGCTTTTATCTGAATGTTTTGGACATTTCCATGACTTTTATGAGATGAAGCGGGGATGCGGTGTTCTCATGGGCAGAGGAGCAAGGATGCTGGATGGTGTTTCTCAATACTATATCAGTGGAGGCATGGGCTAGTGCTTGTGCAATGAGTGCAAGAAAGAAAAAGAGAGGATGAAAGAATGAATGAACACATTCTGTGGTGTGCTGTTCTCTGGAGATCTCCTGGTGACTTCAGCTTGAAGGCTCAGTGCCGTGATCCTGCCTGGAGAGATTGTCTCCAGATGCTTTGGATACAATGTTGTCAGACTGGACTCTCTTGACATTACAACTGGGAGCCAGATAGACCTGTTTGTTCAAATCCTGGCTCTACTATCTTGCAGTTATAAAATATAGGTCAGATTCCTCAACCTCCAGGAATCTCAGTCTTTCTTTGTTGAAGATAAGAACAGCAATAATAATCTTTTTTTTTTTTTTTTTTTTTTTGTTCTGGCTCTGTCACCCAGGCTGGAGTGCTGTGGCAAAAT
>NW_012118733.1:746519-797528 GCF_000951035.1 Colobus angolensis palliatus
CTGGACTCTCTTGACATTACAACTGGGAGCCAGATAGACCTGTTTGTTCAAATCCTGGCTCTACTATCTTGCAGTTATAAAATATAGGTCAGATTACTCAACCTCCTAAAATCTCAGTATTTTTTTCTTGAAGATAAGAATAGTTATAATATTTTTTTTTTTTTTTTTTTTTGGCAAGGTCTGGCTCTGTCACCCAGGCGGGAGTGCTGTGGCACAATCATGGCTCATTGCCGCCTCAACCTTCTGGGCTCAAGTGATCCTCCTGCCTCATTTTTTGAATTTTTGTACAGATGAGGTCTCATTGTCTTGCTCAGGCTTGTTCAAGTTGTCCTCCTATCTTGGCCTCCCAAAAGTGCTGGGATTACAGGCATGAGCCACTGTGCCTGGCCAGGAATAATAATCTCATAGAATCGTTAAGCACTAAATGTGATTATATATAATGCACATGGCTCTGGGCTGATGGATAGTAAATGCCCAGTAATGATCAGTTTATTTTTATCGTCACATCTGGCTTTGTCTTGTCCATGGCTGCCCTGCCCTAGTTGGTTGATTTTGTTTGGTTCCTTCCTTACTTCCCCTTCCTTCCAGCTGTGGCAGTTTATTAGGTTGTGCCTTGGCTCCTCCCAGAACTAAGGTTGCCCAGTTCCAGGTTAGGTACAAATGCCAGGAAGCCTGCCTTCTGGGCTAAATCTTCAATTAGGTGGCTCTATGGACTAACCTGTGTGTCTTTTCTATGCCCTAAGTTTCTTCATTTGTAAAATAAAAAGTTTGTTGGCCTAGTACTGTATTTGCTTCCCATTAGTCTATATAGTTTTGTGTCCCTATTAAGATAATAACAATTATTAATGAGTATAGGAAACATTTTTGTTTTTGGTTATTACTGGCACTGAAATAGTGTTAAAGACCTGGAGTGAAGAGCGATATAAAAAATTGAGGGGGCCAGATCACCTGAGGTCAGGAGTTCAAGACCATCCTGGTCAACATGGTGAAACCTCATCACTATAAAAATACAAAAATTAGGCCGGGCGCGGTGGCTCAAGCCTGTAATTCCAGCACTTTGGGAGGCCGAGACAGGCGGATCACGAGGTCAGGAGTTCGAGACCATCCTGGCTAACATGGTGAAACCCCGTCTCTACTAAAAAATACAAAAAGCTAGCCGGGCGAGGTGGTGGGCGCCTGTAGTCCCAGCTACTCGGGAGGCTGAGGCAGGAGAATGGCATAAACCCGGGAGGCGGAGCTTGCAGTGAGCTGAGATCCGGCCACTGCACTCCAGCCTGGGCAACAGAGCGAGACTCTGTCTCAAAAAAAAAAAAAAAAAAAAAAAAATACAAAAATTAGCCAGGCATGATGGCGGGTGCCTGTAATCCCAGCTACTCTGGAGGCTGAGGCAGGAGAATCTCTTGAATACGGGAGGCGGAGGTTGCAGTAAGCCGAGATCGTACCATTGCATCCCAGCCTGACAGGGTGAGACTCTGTCCGCCACCCTCTACAAAAAAAAAAAAAAAAAAAAAAAAATCATGAATTAGAGCATACTGCAGAGGAAAGGGGGCTAACAGTGCCCGAGACCCTGTTAATTGTTTCGTGCGCTTTGTTGTATACTGTGTGATATGGTTTGGCTGTGCCCTCACCCAAATCTCATCTTGAATTGTAGCTCCTATAATCCCCACGTGACATGGGAGGGATCCAGTGAGAGGTAATTGAATCATTGGGGCAGGTTTTTTTCTGTGCTGTTCTCATGATAGTCTCATGAGAGCTAATATTTTTGTAAAGGGGAGTTCCCCTGTACATGCTCTCTTGCCTACTGCCATGTAAGACGTGCCTTTGCTTCTCTGCCTTCTGCCATGATTGTGAGGCCTTCCCAGTCATGTGGAACTGTGAGTCAATTAAACCTCTTTTTCTTTATAAATTACACAATCTTGGGTATTTCTTCATAGTGGTATGAGAACGGACTAATGCACCATGTGCACAATAGCATGTCACATACACGCCGAAACCTCCAAGGAAGGAGGTGTAACTCCCATTATGAGGGCAGGAAACTGAGGTCTAGAGAAGGTACATAGCCCACAAAAGGTTTCCGTACTGGTGAGTGGGAAAGCCAGCATTTGAACTTGGGATATCTGACATTCAGGTCTCTCTGGAAGAGCTGCTGGATCCCAAAAGAACTGGGAACAGCCACATGCTTGCTGTGCACAAGGTGGGAGCTGCCTTGGGCTTGAGCAATGTCCTGTTGAAAAAAGTTCTTGTGGAAGCAACAGGCCATGACTAAACAGCCACAGACCCTCTGGCCCGCCAAGCAAGCCTGCATGGGAAAACGAGCTTTTAAGAAGATAATGAACTGGGCCTTGAAGGGGAGTTAGCAGGCCACTGGCGGAAAATGTCCTTGTGCAGATTTAGTGTCAGCTTCAATGCCCCTTGCAGCCTGTTTCTTCTGGTGAGGCAGCAGCCTCACATTCAGGAAGAAATATCCGTTTTCCTCCAGCCCAGAACCCTGGGAGTAATTATGGCCATTCAGTGAGGTTCCCAGGCTATTTTCCTTTAAGTATTTATACCAAGCAGGTGCTTGTTGCTCATGAACTCCCTTTCTCTCAAAAGCGCATTAAAATAGAACACTTCTACACTGTGGATGGGAAGGTAAACCACTACAGCTGCTATGGAAAACAGTGTGGAGATTCCTTAAAGAACTAAAAGTGGAACTACCGTTTGATTCAGCAATCCCACTACTGGATATCTACCTAGAGGAAAAGAATCATTATTCAAAAAAGACACTTGCACATGCATGTTTATAGTAGCACAATTCACAATAGCAAAATCGTGGAGCCAATCCAAATGCCCATCAACGAGTGGATAAAGAAACTATGTATGATGGAATACTACTCAGCCATAAAAAGGAATGAATTGCCAGCATTTGCAATGACCTGGATGAGGTTAGAGACTATTATTCTAAGTGAAGTACCTCAGGAATGGCAAACCAAACATTGTATGTTCTCGCTGATATGTGGAGGCTAAACTATGAGGACCCAAAGGCATAAGAATGATACAATAGACATTGGGGACTTGGGGGCGAGAGTAGAAGGGGGGGTGTGGGATAAAAGACAAATATGGTGCAATGTATACTGCTTGGGTGATGGGTGCACCAGGATCTCACAGATCTCCACTGAAGAACTTACTCATGTGGCCAAATACCACCTGTACCCCAGTAAATTATGGACAAATAAAATAAATAGAACTTCACTCTTTTCAGTTGACATCCTAAGACAGTAAGGGCCAACTATTCCTACACTGCAGACTGAAATGCTAGAGGACTTGAAAATGTGGTTGAAAACTGTTTTTAGAACCCTAAACCTTTGTCCACTGGAGGGTATTAAAAGGCCAATAAAGAGCGAACATAAAAATTGCAACAGTGGAGATGGGCAGTTGGAAGCTGGAGAATTTCTTTGGAAAGAGCTGTGCTGTGATTCTTGTCCTTGATGGAAGGAGGAACAGAGGATACTGTCTGATCCTAAGTCTATTGAGAATGGGAGTATTAATGGGAATACTCACAGATCTTGGTATGCCTCCTCTGGTTCTTGAAACCCACAGTGGACTGATATTTATCTTATGCTGGGGAATCTGCAGAGCTAAAGGCTGTGGCTGGCGCTGCCTGCAGGTGACCCAGTGCAACAGAAGCTGCCTTTGGGAAGTCATTCCTCTCCCAATGACTGAGGTCAGAGAAGAGTATTTCCTGTGGATGAGAGAGCGAGAGCATACTGATAAAGGGTTTTCACCCAGAGAGGTGAGAAGACCTTGGAAGAAAGTCTGAAGATATCCCATGGTGATGCTCAGGAGTCAAGGGAAGAATTGTAAGTGACTAGCCAGAAGATGCATTTGCCCACATCAAGGGCACTGGAGCATCTTTAAGCAGGACCTTTATGATAACTTATATGGGTGTGGAGCTTACTAAAGACCAGACGTTGTTCTAACACTCATTTAATCCTGACCACAATGCTATGAAGCAGGCACTATTATCACCTCCATTTTATAGATGGGGAGACTGAGGCATAGGTCATGTGAGTTGCCCAAGGTCACACAGGTAGACAGAAAGTGGCAGAGCTGGCGTTCTAACCCTGGTAGACTGGCTCAGAATTCACCCTTTTTTAAAATCAATGCACCACTAGCAGCAAAGCTATTACACAGTTCTGTGGAGGAAAGATGTTCACTGTCTCTCCCAGAACTCTGCTAAGGAAGCCAGGATTCTGGAAAAACTCATCCAGGCTCCACTCTTCTCTCAGAATCCACCCAGAGGCAGTGCACTGAGTCCCTGACTTGCCCTTCACTTGGCAACAACTCCCCTATCCTCTTGGTGCGTTTTCCCAAAGGCCTGTGCTGGGAAGGCTATCATTCTTCCTCCTGGCCAATCCCAGACTCAGGTGTCTGGAGACCTTGGCCCAAGTCCCAAATGCTTCTTCATAGGCCCCTCCAACCATTGCAAACAGGAGTACTGGCATAAGCCCACTCCCAGAAACAGCCTCTGGGCATTTTTTTTTTTTTTTTTTTTTTTTGAGACAGAGTCTTGTTCTGTCACTCAGGCTGGAGTTCAGTGGTGCAATCTTGGCTCACTGCAACCTCCACCTCCTGAGTTCAAGCGATTCTCCTGCCTCAGCCTCCCAAGTAGCTGGGATTATAGGTGCATGCCACTACGCCTGACTAGTTTTTGTATTTTTAGTGGAGATGAGGTTTCATTCACTATACTGGCCAGGCTGGTCTTGGCACTCCTAACCCCGAGTGATCCACTCACCTCCGCCTCCCAAAGTGCTAAGATTACAGGGGTGAGCCACTGCACCCAGCCGCTGGGCATTCTTTAGTTTCCTGAGGGAAAAGTTACAGGTTCAAGGATAATGCTTTTTGTTGGAAAAGTTAGCTGGAGAGGCTCTTAGGATCTTGTTATTGATTTTTTTTCCATTGAGCCCTCTACAACTTGAGGCAAGAGACAGCTGAGGGGGAAAGACCTCAGATCTGGAGTGAGATGACATGGGAGGTCCTGGTCAACCTACCTGTTTCTGGACTTTGTACCTGGGAGAATAAGCTTTTCAAGTGTAGGCAGAAATATTCCTTGTCCCCCACTTCCCTGGCCCCCACCATGCTATGTGATGCTCTCTTACTGTTAGAGATCCTTTGAAAAAGGAGGCCCTTAATGAAAATATTTTTTGAGAAGATGTAAAACTTTAAAAAGTATATATATACACATATAGGTACACACATATACATATATACAAAATATAAACAAATATTTGTATATCAAAATTTGTATTTGTGTATATTTACGTGTGTGTGTATATGTATATGTATCTATATTCACTCTATTACTTTGCAGGATAGTAGAGAAATAGAGAATTTAAAGTCATGAAGGACTCTAGAGATTGTATTCCAACCTCCTGATTTAATAAGTTAGAAAACCAGAGCTGAGAGATGCTAAGTGATTTTTCCAGCATTGCACAACCAGGTAGTGGTGGAGCTGGACTGGCCCCAGGTCTCCTGACTCCCCCCCACTCATGGCAGCTTCCATTTCCTGAGCACTGAGTGTGTGCCTGGCATGGTGCTAGGCACTTCTCTCACATTGCCTTGGTCAGCTTCTGTTTTAGAGGTAAGGATACTGAGGTGCAGAATGGTTAAGGGACCTAGTCACACAATAGTCCTTGGTAGAATGTTTAGGTTTTTCTAAGTCTAAAGTCAGCTCTTCTCTAGGATATGCAGTTACCCCTTCTGTGCCAGCCCAGTTCCAATTGGTTGGTAGTGGCTGCATGGAGTGCTTTGGGGACTGGGCTGAATTGAAGATAGGCTTCAGTCTCTTTGAGCCTGATCTGTAGCAGGTTCACCTGACTCCTAATAGGGAGCCCCATGGAGATCTCAATGAAAAGCATGAGTTGCTTACCAGAGCCTTTCCTTCTCAATGAACTCTGAACTCCAACTTTTGTCCTTTGAAGCCCTTAATATGCCTAAGTTTTGTTCGGTCTTTTGGTCTTCTGTCATTGCACTGTAATTGGCAAATGCCTTGAGCAAGAAGTAGTCTCAAATGATGGCTCACCTCTGTGCATCTCTTCCCTCTTGGCTCTTGGTCCCTCAAGTCCTTGCTGCCTCAGCAGCTCTCTGATGCCTTCAACAGATCTTTTACACATCTTTTGTTCAGTTACTCTAGTTGTTTCCAGCAGGATGTTCAGTATGCTATGTAATGATCTACATTTACCAGAAGCAGAAATTCCCTTTATTAGGATGTAAAGTAAACCAAACCTGGAATTTCAACATTAACTTAAGTTATTTGAGAAATTAACCTCTCCCTAGATGCTCTTCCTCAAACTAGGCTGTGCCTCTGAAACTTCTGATTGCAGCCAGATTACACTGGCAGCTCAGTGATGGAGTTTGCAACAGCTGGCATTCTCTTTACATAAAGGAAGATGGGCACAATTTCTCTAGTGTTGGGCCTTCTAGCCCAGCAGCATTGGAGGAGTTTTGCAATGCAGTCTCCAGGCAGAGCTGGCTATCTAAGGGAGTGATTGCATCTCCTGTCATGAAGCTTTAGATCCCTGATTCATAGCGAGATGCCCAATGGCCACAGCGAGGCTCAAATAAAGCCCATAAAGTTCCAAATTGGGCAAAGGATCAGGCAGACTGAAATGGTGTATGAGCAGATCTGAGGATGATAAATATGTGCCCCCATCTTTCCATTGTCACCTTGGCAAATCTTCCAAAAAATAGACAATGCAAGGGGGCAACTGCTAGCTTTGGGCTGCACTCCTATTTCTCAAACAGTTGGCTCTAAATGGTCTTCACAGGTAATGATGTAGAAGAAATGGTGACAAAAATACACCTATTTGCCAAGAGCTTGCACAGTATTTATAGTCCAGATACACCATTTAGCACCATATTTGGAAAATGATGGATATTTTAGCAATACCAAGTGCTTTGTTTTGTTTTGCAGAACCTGGTGGCAGGTAGAGAGGGCATAGCCCTGCAATTTGGAGGGTAACAGTGGCTCCCCTCTTGGAGTAGCCCAAAGGCAATAGCCTGCTGGGTTGTAGCCCTCACTTGTTCGTCTTGTGACTTTGCATCTTTGTAATTCTGCTTCCCTCCCACACCCTTTTCCTTCCATGGGGCATTCTTAGTGTAGTCACTGCAGGAAAAAAAAAAAACAACAAAAAAACCAGGAATGCAAGCTGTGAGATGTTATCTGGGCATAGTGAAGTTAAAGGAGTGCAGATTACAGTTAAGTTGATGGGCAGCAGGCAAACAGGAGAAAGGCCATGGCCATTGTAAAGCCCTACCTCACTGGGTTGAAGCCCAGCTCAGTGACTATCCTGTCCTTGACCTATCACTTAACCTTTGAGTCTCTCCTTCATCATCTGTAACAGGAGGACACTTATGCAGACGTGGCAGCTTTGCATGAGAATGAAATAAGACACTGCCGGTGAAGGATAATGCATCTAGCACTGTGGCTTCTCAATTTCTCCACCTTCTAATCAGAACCAGTGTTTCATTACACTGAATCTGAGCTGCCCCTGCCTTGGATATGCCCTTTATTTGTTACCACCAGAGAGGGCACCTAATTAGAAATTTAATTTGAAACACCTCATTCTCCAGCCATTCTTCCAACTCTTCTGGTTTGCTCAGGGCCCTGTCTACCATGATTCTTCAACTGGTTCAGGACCTCCCATCCACATGGTCTCTATCCTGGATGAGAGAAACAAAGTGGACTTCTGCTTCCATGCTTGTCCCCCTACTGTCTACCTTCATGAAGCAGGCAGAACAATGTTCTAAAAATGTAAATCAGATCACGTTCTTCCCTGCTTTTGAAGCCGTTTAATGTTTTCCTGATTGTTACCCTATCCAACAAATGACCAACCCATAAATACACGAGAGCACCTACTATGTGCCAGCTGCCATGGGTGATGCCAGTGAACAAGACACATGCAAAGTCCACCCTCAGCTCCTCCTTGTACCAAGATGGAAAATTGCCACCCCCTGTTTACATCATCCCTTTACCACATGGTCGCGTCTCTGCTGTCATCTCTGGTTGCCAATCCCTGTGTCTTTACACTCCAACAAAAACCTTTTGTTGAAAACCCACTGTGTGTAGGAACTCTCATTTAATCTTTATGAAGTAGAAATGTTTTTTTCCCTTCTCAGATGATGGAAGTTAGCTTCAAGTTAAAGAACTTGCCCAAGATCACACAGCTGACGTGTGATCACACCAGGAACTGACCAGGAAGCCAGCACTTTGACCAGTATGTTTCTTTCATGTTCTCCTGCCTGGGTAGCTCTAGAGCTATGGCTTAGCTCTGTTTACCCATGAGGACAGCACTATTACACATAATAAATTCTATTGTATAACACAGGGCATTAAGACCTTGAAGACATCCTGACCCCCAACACAACTTCTTTGTAGAAAATCTTAGGCTCTTTCCAAGGCAAAACTCACTTTCTAAGTTCTCTAATTTTCTTATCTCTTGCAAGTACCCTTGCTTTAGGCTTTTGGTTTTGTGGCCTCTTTCTTCTCACTCTCATGAACAATTTCTGGGTCCAAGAGACCTATGATATAGGTGAGGTATTATTATTTTCATTTAGATGAAGAAGACAAGTAGGCCAAGAGTTTAATTTACTTGCTCACACACAGGAGAAATAAAACAAGGATTTGAGCCTAGCACTTCTACTCAAAATATTCTATTCCATTATTTCTTGTTGCCATCTCACTGCCACTTCTGCCTATAAACTCCAGCAGGAAAGTCTAATAGGCTTCAACTTATGGGCTAAAACTAGCTGATTTTGGTAGTTTGAGCTCTGTGTTGAGAAGGACTCTGAGGATGCATTTAGACTCAAGTAGAGTGAGTGTCCTGATTGATTAGGGACGTTTGCTAAATGTGGAGAGGGAAGTCTTGGGCCAAGCATTTGCCGCTCCCAAATTTCTATATGATCTCTTAGGTGACATGAAGTGGAAGTGTCTTAGCAGTTTTGTACTGCTATAACAGAATATCATAGACTGGGCAATCTATAACAAATTTATTTCTTATAGTTCTGGAGGCTGGAAAGTCCAAGATGAAGGAATCAGCATCTGGCAAGGACCTTCTTGCTGTATCAGAATATGGTGGAGGGCATCATATGGTGGAAAGGCAAAGAGAGAGTGAGAGAGCAAGAGGAGGCTGAACTTACCCTTTTATAAGAGCACCAATCCCACCTGTGAAGGTGGAGCCTTCATGGCCTAATTACCTCATAAAGGTCTCAACTCTTAATACTGTTACAATGACAATGAAATTTCAACATGAGTTATGGAGGAGGCACATTTAAACCACAGCAGGAAGCATCTATCACTGACTTGGGTGGAGTAGGAAGCTCATAAAGTGTTTATGAAATATTTCTTGACTTCACAGGGTCTTCAGAACTGTGAGAAAATAAATGTCTGTTTTTTAAGCCCCCCCAGTCTATGATATTTTGTTACAGCAGCCCAAGTTGACTGACATACGGATAGAATTTTTTAAAAGTAACTTTGGTGTATTTTGAGAAAAATTACATTTCCCATATTAATTCCTTTAGCACCTACAACATATTTTGCTATAAATTTGCTCTTCACAAGATAGCCACAACATTTAAAAATATGAATTCAGAGCTTTGTAATTGCAAGGCATGAAATTTCAGGTGCTGCCTTGACATCTTTGAGTCTCAGAGGGCCCCAAAGACCTCACCTGAGTTTCTCTGCTCTCAACAAACATACCCCCACATGAAAGGAAAAGTTCCCTATCCAGATAATTCCCTTCTCAGCTGTACTCCACCTGCTCCTCAGCCTAGTGGTTTCACCTCCCTACCAGCCCAAGGAGTTGCTCAGACAAAACAATCACATCTTCCTGTGGGAACCAATGGTCACCTCACCCTCACTACAAGGCCTGCCTCCCACAGACCCTGGGTGTTCACTCTGTTGCTGAGCACAAACCTGCTGGGGGCCCTGCCCCATGCAATGTCCACTTTTCCCAGGCAGTGAGTCTGTGATGATTAAATTGCTGCTGGTGTCATGGATCCATTGTCGGATGCTGTGGGTTCGGCCACCTCGTACTATTTTATGGTAGGGGATTTCTCCTTCACAAACAAGGTGGACAGGAAGTGATCAGAAGAGGCACTCAGCAGATTTTGTGGTTTGATAATAGAATTTTAAGGTGATTTACTGTTCTCACTGGTCACCTTTCTTCAACACTTTGGTGTTATGTTGTGCATGACCCCACTTGCAGATAATATTAAAAGGCTGAATTTGTGGCCCTCTTGAACATGGGAACCATACAAATGAACCTTAGGAGGAGGAATTTTTAGTCATTTTGTATTCTCCTGTCCTTTCCAGAGAGCCAAAAAATCTGTAAAACAGACTTGCCAGAGATTGGGATGATAACTCCTGAGGATAAGGGAGAAAGTCCTTCATGGTGGAAGGAATGTCATTGGTAGAGAGAAATTAGTCCATTCTCTGTTCAGTATCCAGATATGATTCGGGGACTGGCGTTAGTGTTTCCAGTTCAGTGTTCTCCTTACAGTGAGTCGTGGTCCTTGTGAATACAGAGAGTGTATCCTGTGAACCAGGGCAGGGCTCAGAGAACTAAAGAGGATTGTCTACTTTTATCACTTGCACTAAGTTCTTGTCTTTCCAGCCCCTCAATAGGGTAGATAGGGGTGTGTGTGTGTGTGTGTGTGTGTGTGTATGTAGAGAGATTTTAAGGGATTGAGTCAGGAAATTATGGAGACTGGCAAGTTCAAAATTGGCAGAGTAGGCCATCAAGAGATGAGGGAAGAGCTGATGTTGCAGTTTAATTCCTAAGGTCTGTTGGCAGAATTCCTTCTTGCCCTGGGGGGAGGTCAGTCTTTGCTTTATTCAGTTCTTCAACTGATTGAATGAGGCCCACCCATATGAAGGGGGGCAATCTGCTTTACTCAAAGTCCACCAATTTAAATGTTAATTTCATCCAAAAAATAAGCCCCCCATAGAAACATCCAGAATATTTGACCAAATATCTGGGCACCGTGGCCCAGCCAACTCGACACATGACTTTAGCCATCATGGTCTCCACACTGGATTGCTAGGCATGGCTAAAGAGTGTGACACCTCATGGCTGCCTGGATTCACTTTGCCCAGGTTGGAGTGCAGTGGTGCAATCTTGGCACACTGCAACCTCTGCCTCCTGGGTTCAAGCAATTCTCCCTGCCTCAGCCTCCCAAGTAGCTGGGATTACAGGTGCCTGCCACCACGCCTGGCTAATTTTTTGTATTTGTAGTAGAGATGGGGTTTTGCCATGTTGGCCAGTCTGGTCTCAAACTCCTGACCTCAGCTGATCTGCCCGCCTCGGCCTCCTAAAGTGCTGGGATTACAGGAGTGAGCCACCACGTCCAGCCTGGATTCACTTTAAATGCAAAATCTTAAAATGGCTTTTATGCCCTGAGAGGAATGTTGCACCTCAGACACTCTTCCTAAACTGTCCAAGCTCCTTCCTCTGTTGTCTTTCCCTTCCAAGGTGCCCATTTTGAATGTCCCTGAGAATGCAGAGACCCAGAGGTGGACCGGCCCTCTCCACTGCCAGCCTAAGTACCTGCCTGTGTTGGGACTGACCCCTTACTCTTCCAGGTGGTTGCAATGAAGGAAGTGTCCCTCCTCCTATCAAGGGATGTCTCCCAATAAGGACTCTGGGCCTCTTTCCTTTCCTCCTCCTCAAGAGTTCACTCCTTCTGTTAGTTCCTTTCTCTCCTTCATCATTAATCTCTCTCTGCACAATCACTCTCACCAATGTACACATGTGCACCAGGTTCCTGATCTTAAAATGGCCTCACTGGAAGCCTCATTCTCCTCCAGTTAGCACCCAATTTCTGTGCTCCCCAACAACCAATCTTCTTGAAAAGCTTCTGTATTCAGGTCATCTTCACTCATCAACAGCTCCACTCTGGTTTCTGCCTTTAATCACGTCCCTAAAACACTTGTCAGTCTCCAGCAAGCCCCATCTCCTCCAATGGGGGGCCTCCATAGCACCCCACGTGGCTGGCCCTGCTCTCCCTCCAGAAACTTTCTGCTCTGGGGGCTTTTGGTCTACCTTAGTTTCCCTCCTACCTCATTGGCGGCTCCTCCTCTGTCACCCTTGCTGTCTTCTGTACTTGACCTCTGAGGTTTGGGAATTTCATGGGGCTTGGCCCTGGATCCCATATCTGTCTCCTCACTGTTTTCTAAGGTGGCATCCTTCCTCCTTCTACACCTAAGTATCATCTTTCAAAAGAGTCCCCAAAGTGTGTCTCTGGCCAGAATCTCTCCTCTGAGCCTCAGATGCACATCCCTTGAGATTTTCACTCAATTATCATACATATGCCACCTGATGTGTCTCTACCCTGGTTTCTTTAAAACCTGCTCCCATGCCCTGTCTCCCTCACTTCATAAATGGCACCACCATCTACTCAGTCATTTGAGTCAAAATTATGTGGGCTGCTACGATTCCTCTGCTGTCTTCATTACAGCATTGGTCACACAGATCAATGCTATCCATCTTGCTTCGCCTCCACCCCAACTGCCTTAGTCTTTGAAACCTTCCCAGGAGGAGCTCTGCAAAGCCACTGCTCTCCTGGTTTCCACTTCTACCCTCCTACAGTCCATATTAAACACAGCAATAATGTAGGTATATATCATAATAATAATGTATATGATCATGTCACCCTTCTGCTAGGCCTTTTTATGGTTTCCCATTGCATGTATAATAACATTCAACTCACTTATCCCAGCATGGGCTGGTCCTAGTCTGCCTCTTTCTGCTGCCCTAACCTTTGCTTCCTATGCTACAGCCACACTGGCCTTGTTTCCAGTCTGGGAATGCAACACTCTAACCCCCTCCCAGCTCAGACTTTCTCATGCTCTCCCTTCTTCCTGGAAGGCTCATTCATCAATTCTTCAAACAAGTGGCTCCTTCTCATACTGTAAATTTCAATTTAATTGTTATCTCTGCACCTGAAGTGGGTCCTACTTCATGTATTCCTCCTTTTGGCCCTCTAGAAGATTTTTTGTTGTAGCACCACATTTTGTAATTATATACATTCTTTTTTGGGGGGTCCAATCCCCCCCTATAATGTGTGACAGCAAGGTTCTGTCCTTCTTGTGTCCCTAGTATCCAGCAAAGCACCTGGCACAAAGTGGGTGCTCATTAAACATATGTAAATGGAGTTAGCAGTCATCATATAACATGTCCTTAAGGAGCTTGCAATCTAGTCCAGTAATGGGATGGTGGGAGGATTTGGTAGGAAGTGTATTTTTCTCCA
Source organism: Colobus angolensis palliatus (assembly GCF_000951035.1). Lineage (NCBI taxonomy): Eukaryota > Metazoa > Chordata > Mammalia > Primates > Cercopithecidae > Colobus > Colobus angolensis. Next base: position 759,807 of record NW_012118733.1, read on the forward strand.
GGCTCTGTCCTCGTGGGCTGTGTGACCTGAGACAAACTACTTCCTCTTTCTGCACCTCAGCCTCCATGTGAATGGCAGAACTTTGAACAACAGCCATCCTACAGAGCTGAGCAAATCACAAGGGGGGAACGAGCTGTCAAGCTGGGGCAGAGCCCAAACTTGGATGTGTCATTGACCTCCTCAGAATAATAGCATCTGAGGAGTGACACATTGACTTCACTGGAGCTACAGTGTTCTTAGAACATCATATTGAGAAGACCTGTGCATCCCCCCATACAGTCATCTGTTTTCCTCATCATGTGCACAGAGAACCCTTTCTTAATATTGTTGAAAATTACCAAGACAATCTTTGTGATCTCCTGGGACTGACACAAAGATTAGTGATCATCTAATTATCCACGGTGGTAATTGGTAAAAAACCTTCCCAGGATTCTGGGCATTAAATCCAAATGGGCCAAGCTGCTCATATTTGTAAAAAACACTCCTCTTCAATTATCACTAATCACAGGGCACATAAAACAAATGGAAAGTTTTACTGACAAGAGACAGGAAAAGCTAGAAGGATGCCAAATAATCTTGTTGCCTGGAGAAATGGAAGGATAATCCTCAGAAGTCTCTAAGGGAGGGAATTAGGAATCAGGGAGAAAGATACTTTGAGTGCTAAAGCAAATTATTTTAATTGAACCCTTAACTTCAGATATTATTTCTGCTAGAGCTTATGCTAAAGCAAGACGTAAAGCACATTTTAAAAAGTTACATAAGAGGTAAGCTTCTTTTCAGTTCTTTTGGGGGGTGCCATCCAGAATGAAAGGGGTCAGGAAGAGAAGGGATTGCAAAGGGTAGGAGAAGGGTGTGTATTTGCTGAAAAACAATGGGATCAAATAGCCACAAAAACTTTTCCCTGAGAACCCCAACCTAAGGCTAAATGTGCGGTCACACCTATGGTATGAAACAGGGTTCCTCTGGATTGCCTTCCTCTGCTCACTGGGGAATTCAGCCCTATTTAGACTCCTTTCAAATGGTCAAAGGAGTCCTGGGATGTCCACATTTACCCTGGAAATTTATTTGCTTGATAACCTGAGAGGCCTAGCATTCTCCTCTTCTCTTGCTGATGCACTTTGTAGGGATGAACCTTGCCACTATTCACACCAAAAGAGACCTCTCTGCTGCTGCTTTTCACAGAAATACAAACGAAACCATTCCATCTGCTTTATAAAATCCTTTATTGCAGGCCTCGTGTTTGATGACTCAGGCCTCAGTGGGTCTGGGCCATGGGGCCATTCGAGTGGCCGACACAGGAACATTTTGAATTATTTCTGTCTTCGCCCTCGACACGGCCTGTGTGCCTGCTTGCTGTCCCTTCCCACGGTGAGTTCCTCCTAGGGGGCTCCTCAGCCCCTCAGGTACATCTGGAGCTGCCTCCTCCACCGGTTCCACAGACCTTCCAAGTCCTATTTGAAGCTCAAGTTTAACTTCAGTTCAAGCTGAGCCCCTCTCATGGCACAATTTGTTTTTCCATTTCATCCTTTCTAAGGGTGCTTGAAAGCTTTATTGAGCAATAAGCAGCAATGCAGGTATGGAGTGAGCAGAAGCAGCTGTTGTTACCTTTGCCAGAGCTTATGTGCTTGCAGGCCGACTTTAGAGCTGATCTGAAGGGCCAACTACAGCCAGGATCTGGGACAGCATTTCCTGCTTTCTCTTCACTGATACTCAAGTGCTGGGTTGGAAAGACCCCAAAGAGGAGGAAGGAAATTGGAAGAAGGAAGTAAGAGTGTTTATGTAACATTTAAAAGACTCCCAGGTTCTGGAAGGCCAGTCCTTCCTTTCTGGATGCTCACTTTGGAGTAGCACCACATCTCAATTCTGTCAGTCCTTTAGGCCAGGCACACATGGACCTAGGCAAATGGTAACAGGGCCTTTCTTGTTTCAGGGGTATCACTGAGCTAAGTGACTAGACCACTGAAAAAAAGGAACATATTTTTCCCTTTGTACAAACAATCGTAGAAACTCTCCAGACATTTAGCGTTCCTCCACTGCTTGCATAATATGTGACGGCTTCCCAGCCTGGCTTCCAGTTCTACAGTATTTGGCTTGTCTCACCTCTCTGGGGTTTTCCTTTTCATACTCTCTCATTCCGCACACATGGTACCCAGAAAAGTGTACTGTGCCTTCCCACCTCTGTTCTGTTTATAATTACTCTCTTGTGCTTCCTTCATAGAATAACTGTCTCCCTCCCACCCCATCTGTTAAAATCCTACTTCTCCAGCGAGTGCCCCAGCCTAAGATCTTCCACCATCAAAGCCCACCTCCTGCCAGCCAGAAGGAGCCCCTCAGGTGTCTGTGTGTCCCGCCCCCACACCCCTCCTGCCCCCACCAGCCCTGGCACTCTGGTCCTCTCATCATGGAACTTGTTTCCATAGGTCATGGTTATTAGTAAATATGTCTTGTCTTACTTTCTACTTGTAAAGTCCTTGAAAATAGCTATTGATCTTGTTTGTATTTTTTTCCCAGAGTATCTGGCACATTGTTCTGCTTATAGTAGGTGCTTGAAATGTATCTATTTTGTTGGATTGTTTTGCCCCAGCTGTGAAAACTCACTGCATAATGAATCAGGAGGCCTGGACCATGCAGTGCATCTGAATTTGCATTGTCCTAAGGCATGACCAAATTAGGGTGGTGACTCAGATTTCTAGGGGCAATTCATACACAAAATGAGTCTGGTTTGTTACAGTCACTTGGAGTTAGTCTTTGATTTAATCCTTAAACATTTTTTTTTTTTGATACAGATCAGAGAAACAGTAGAGAAATGAAAAAAAGAAAACTTTAAGACATGTTTCAATTATTAATAAGAATATGTGGGTTTTGAATAATACAGTCCCAAGTGGAATGGAATGTTCATTATTTATTGAATCAATCAACAGGCATGCATTGGACACATATTTGAGCACCTACTCTGTGCTGTGTCCTCTGCATGGAGGATGTAAGGGTAACTGATGTGGGAATAGTCCTGACCTCACAGGGCTCACTATGGACCACCTATGATGTACTAGGCACCTGTTGCCCCTGGGCATATGAGGATGAATAAAGCATGTTCCAGTACCTTGGCCCTCACTATCTGGGTTGTAGGGGAGATACACATGAGTTAATGCATGATTTCACTGCCGTGAGATAGGGCTAGGAAGAGAAGTGAGCACCTGGTGAAGTGAGGGTGCCAAGGAGAGGAAATGAACCCAGACAGAGGAGGGTCAGGCAGCTGCTCTAGACCCAGAAGGACATCACTACAGGCCGAGTTAGAAGGAGCTAGACAGCCTGGGGAAGAGAAGCAGAAATGCAGACACAGCTTACAAGTCAGACACACCTGCTCCAAATCCCAACTTTGCTAGTAACTGGTAGTGACGACCATGGCTATTTTATCAATAACAGCATGCTGGGGAGTATGAGTGAGTGGGCCATGTTTGGGAGTCAAGTTTGGTGCAGCTGAGTGGAGAGTGGGAGGGACAGGGTTGGAGACGGTGCTGGAGGAATGCAATACAGCTATTTTAACATTCTGCCTTGCTCCTGTTTTATGTCTTGGGCATCTGTGTTTTTGGCCACATCGTTTTCCATAGCATAAAAGCAATGCTGGGGAAGGTGAAGCATCCCTTGAAGGGCCCAGAACCGAGACACTCTTGAGCCCCTGAGCTCCCAGTAGCTGTGACCTTGAGGAATAATTGCCTCCCAGACCCTGAGGAGGCATCTATGTAAAACATACCTGTCACCCTTCCTCTTTGTTCTGGGACAAAGAAGTGATTGGTACTTGGCTTTCCATCATTGTCTTTCAGAGACTGTGACACCACATGCAGGGGTGAACCCACTTCATTGCCCTTCAGCTGTTTTGTCTTGGCTGCCTACCTGGCTTTTGTTTCTTACTAATTTCAAGAGAACTAGGTTCGGTATCATCCCAGCCTCTCCTCTCTCTCATCTCCCATAGTTTACAAGTTTCTCCTATTTTTCATGTCTGAAATCTCCTGGCACCATCTGTGTCCTGGGGAGAGGGAAGTGGCACTGGAAAGTCAGTGCCAGCCTAGAGGTAGTGAAGCTCCAAATGAATCCCGTGGGCGGATCTGAGATCCCCCGAGACTTCAGGAGGCCAATGGGGGAGGGAGAAGGAAGGGGATGCTATTTGGTCCTGGTCATTGTCACAAAGGGTTTCACATTTAGACTTTTGATATGATCCTCAACGGAGACTGTACATATAATACTTTCTTTGTGATGAGAGTATTAGACATTTGTTACCCTAGTTTTAATCTTTTAGGAGCTTGCCTTGTCTCTGCTCCCCTCCAAATGAAAGAGGCCCAAGTCTTTCCCAACCTCTTGGTGGTTTGTTTAGGCTCACAGGTGGGTCTGATGGGTCTAAGGCCTGGCCAGGTGAGTGGTCACATCAGTACTCAGGTGAAACATCCGAAGGAATTTGAAGTCGGGGTGAAGTGAAAGGACAAGAGCAACTGGGATGAATGAGAAATGTGGACAGAATGGCCCACGCAATTGTTTCCTGTTCGTTTCTGCCTAAAGGTGCCCATGTGTCCATCATGAATGTCTGCCTCTCCAAGGCCAGTTCTTGGGGGCATCTGGCCTTGGCAGAGACCTGCTCTAGCCTAACAGAGTTGGCCATTTGCTACATATTGGAAGTAAAAAGAAATGCTTCGTCTTGCCCTGAACGTTGCAAGGTCCAGTCTTGACTATCTGTTATTAATATTTAAAGCTAGATATTCAAAATGGGCACAAAGCTAATCATTCAATCAGCATCAGGGAGAAAATGCGGGAGTGTCTTACTTCGATGAACCTGGAATGCAAATCACTTATTAGAAACCCTCAATCTGGGTACCAAGGAAGCTAAGGGAGTCTTTGGCCTTCTCACTTGCTTATTTGTGCAGGTTATAGCTGGGAAAGAGGATTGAGGAGCCCAGTCTCAGGAAGAGAGGCCTGAAATAGCTGGATAGGACATAGGCCCAACTGAGGGAAGAGACCAGGGTAACCCACCATCCTAGTTTTCCTAGGACTGAGGGGGTTCTTGGTGTGCAGGATTTTTAGTGCTAACACCAGGAAAGTTCCAGGCAAACTGGGACAAGTTGGTCACCTTAAGGGACTCATATGCTTTGTCAACTCCAGGGTGATGGGACATGCCACTTGGCCAAGCTGAGAAGCCTCTTTCTTGTGGATAGGGAGCACTTTGCTGCAAAGCATGGTAGACTCAACTCAGTTTTCCAGACAAAATTATTTATGTCTCATCTTTAAAAGAGTTTGGTTTGTTAATGGACCTGATGTTCTGGAATGCATCAATTTGCCTCCTTCCTCTGGAAGCACTGTTCCTGTGGATGAGATGTATTGCTGGGCATTTCTTAGAAAGCATCCTCATAGTTTTTCGCTATTTGAATAGACTGTTGCCTCTCAAATCCTTTTCTCTCTGTGCCAGTGTATTTATGACCTTATCTCCACAACCTCCAGGCCTTTACAGAGGGGAACATCTATTTAAGCCTTGGAGATCAAAAGATTTCTTTATTTTTCTTGACTTCCCAGAGGAAAAAAGGGAATGTTGAGAGAAAAGCAACTGAGGATTGGGGGGACTGAGGAAGAAAAGCAAAAGAAAGTTCCTCCCATGAGTGTGCATGGGGGACCTCCCAGTGGGTGGGAAGCAGACGCAGGCTTCTGGGAAACACAGCCCAAATCCATATCATAAGACTCTTTTGGCATCCTTTCTTTGCCCTAATTCTTCTTTTTTAAGCCTTTAACTCTGACACACTTCCCCTCTCTTCCTTTTCTTTCATTTGTCAGTTGTGAGTATTTTGGTTTGAGTCAAGAGAAACAGACAGCTGGTGCAGCCTTCATTGCTTCAATAACACCAGGGTGTTTATGTTCGCACTTTCCATCTGATGAGTGGGGTGGGTGTTAGGGAAAGCAGCTTGGTGTTCTGAGCCTTTGTGGGAGGGGTAGACCAGGATGGGGATGGCCTTCTCCAAGTTCAAGTTAAAACATGGTGGGATCTATGGAGGTGCAAGTGGTGAACAGAGTGTGTGCATGCGTGGGAGAAGTGGGGAGTCAGAGGAATCATTTGCTATCTGGGATTATGCCAGATGGTTACCTTGAAAGGAGGCTGGGCCACCATCATTTTACAGGCTGTCTTGAATTATTAGTGTGGGTAATGATTTTCTGAAACTTCCAACAAGGATGCCATCATCATGAAATTCACCTATCTCATCAGCATATGGAGATCTGACTTTCCCCTCCTAATTATTCTCAGGGCATCTCATGACCCTTAGAGCAGTGTTTGCCATCTGGGTGCACATTGGAGTTGCTGGGGAGCTTCAAAAAATGATGCCTGGAACCCACCTCCAGAGATTTTTTTTTGTTTTTGAGACAAGGCCTCACTCTTGTCACCCAGGCTAGAGTACAGTGGTGTGATCTTGGCTCTCTGCAGCTCTGGCTTCCTGGGCTCAGGTGATCCTCCTGCTTCAGCCTCCTGAGCAGTTGGGACCACAGGTGCATGCCACTATGTCTGGCTATTTTTGGTATTTTTTTGTAGAGATGGAATTTCGCTATGATGCCCAGGCTGGTCTTGAACTCCGGGGCTCAAGTGATTCTCCTGCCTTGGCCTCCCAAAGTGCTAGGATTACACGCATGAGATACTGTGCCTTGCTAAAACTTTGATGTATGTGGTGCAGGGTGAGGCCTGGTCATCAGGATTTTAAAATCTCCCCAGGTGACTGTGACGTGCAGCAAAATTGGATCATTGCTACCTTAGAATTTAGAGCCTCACAGTGTGGTGGGTAAGCCAGCATCCAGCAGCATCTGGGGCCCTGTTAGAAAGGTCAGTCTCAGGCCTTAGCCCAGGCTGAATCAGCATCTGCATTCTAATAAGACCCCCTGGTCATTCACATGCACAGAAAAGGCCTAGAAGCATTGCCTTAGAGCCTGTGTACCTGGGCAGGTGGGACTGGCCAACAGCTTTGCTAAGTTATATTAATGAAAAGCCATATTTTGGCCAGGTGTGTTGGCTTACGCCTGTAATCCCAGCACTTTGGGAGGCCAAGGAGGGTGGATCACCTGAGGTCAGGAGTTCAAGACCAGCATGGATATGGCAAAACCCAGTCTGTAGTAAAAATACAAAAATTAGCTGGGTGTGGTGATATGTGCCTGTAATTCTAGCTACTCAGGAGGCTGAGACACAAGAATTGTCTGGACCTGGGAGGCAGAGGTTGCAGTGAGCTGAGATTGTGCCAATGCGCTCCACTCTGGGTGATGGAGTGATAGTCTGTCTCAAAAAAAAAAAAAAAAAAAAAAAAAAAAAAAAAAAATTTTTTGGAGGTAATTTTTCTTTGATTCAACCCCTTTCTTTTTTTTTTTATTGTGCAATTTTGGACAAGTCAGTGACTTTGGTACCTCAGTTCCTCATCCACAAAATGGGGACATATGTAATATTAGTGTTAGAGATTGGCTGTGAAGAGAAACGGCACATGGTTTGTTTACCACAGTGCCCTGCACACAGCAAGGGCACAGTGTGTGAGCTGTCATTACTGCTATGAAGGTATGCTGATTCCACCCTTAGGACTAGAGGATTTTTTTTCTTTATGGCGCCAGCTTTTGAGAAAAGAAGGGATGAGGGTTTTAAAAAATCAAACTTAGTTTGCCTTTTGGCAATTATACGATGGGTGCATGGAAGAGAGGACCAACTTTAAAATGAAATTTTGTTTGACTTTTCTGATAAGATCAATCCCCAAAGAATTTCCAGCAAGTATTATAGGAGACAGGCAGTTACTAAAAATGTAACCTTTCTTTCCCCCAACCCCCGATAGTCTCGGAGATATATTCTGGGAACTGAATGTTAGGCACATCAGAGACAAATCACCTCCTTTGAGCTCTCCAGGTTATAGCCCCTCGATGAACCCATTCTTCCATTCCCAGGGCCAGCCAGCCTGCTTCTGGGAAGCTATAGACATGCTTTTCCTATATGGGAGCAGGCCTGGAGCCAGCCTCTGAGGTTCTTGGCCCAGTAAAAAAATTGCAATCCTCAGCAGTCCCTGGTCTCAATGACTCACTGCTCTAAAGAATATAATTCACATGTCTAGATGAGAGGCTCATATATCTGCTGGACACTGTTACCATGAGTGGAGTGTTACTGACAGCCAATCATAAGCATTAGTCAAAAGTATGACCTCAAAAGCAGCCAATCAGGCCATTCCTAGGGGAGCTGGACCTTCCACAGGTTTCCCATTATTTGTAACTCACCTTCAAGGATGTGGGTCGGGGATGCAGGTAGAACCTAATTGCTTGGAATAGAGTTTTGCAAAGTGGGACCTGGAGATACTACTTGAAAAAAGAGTCTTGTGGTTGCATAAGTTGAGAACCACTGCTTGTTACATCCCTCTTATGGAGATCTGGCATGTAATGAGCATATTATGGACTAGAGATGATCATGCTGTAAAGAAAATGGCCGGGCACAGTGGCTCACTCCTGTAATTCCAGCACTTGGGGAGGCTGGGGTGGGTGGATCACTTGAGGTCAGGAGTTCAAGACCAGCCTGGCCAACATGGTGAAACTGTCTCTACCAAAAATACAAAAATTAGCTGGGTGTGGTGGCAGGCACCCATAATCCCAGCTACTTGGGAGGTTGAGGCAGGAGAATCGCTTGAACCTGGGAGGCGGAGGTTGCAGTGAGCCAAGATTGTGCCACTGCACTCCAGCCTGGGTAACAGAGTGAGACTCCATCTCAAAAAACAAAAAACAAAAAAACTCTGCAACTTTGTTTTACTCAAGTTCTTGGAGATTTGCTATGAATTCATATTTTAAAATAGTAGTTCAACATTGGGCTAAACTAATGTTTCACAGGGCAAAATTTGAAAGGTGCTTGGAGAATTCTGAATTCTGCAGCAACTATGTCTGTTATTTATCTTGCCCTCAGTCAATCACTTAGTTTAATTCTGGGTTCGGGGCTACTTTTCAGGGCATTATTAGGGAGGACCTCTTAGAGGAAGTTCCCTTTGTAGCTGAACCTTAAGGGATAAGGATCCAGGTTTCTGAGCTGGGGAGAAACATTGCAGCTGGAGGGAGCAGGAGCAGCTGGTGGGAAATATGCAGGGAGGAACAAGGATATACAGGGCTCACTGGGCTGTAGTAAAATGCCTGGATTTCCTCAAGTGTGATGAGAAATCTTGGAAGGATTCCCAGCAAGGCTGTGACATGGCTTTGCTAATTTTAGAAGTAACACTTTGTCCACTGAATATCAGGTAGTTGATAAACAAAACTAAAAGAAATTGGACTAGATTATGTTTTCCAAAGATGGCCACAAAGAACATCTTCCATCCCACATATTCTTGAACCTTCAAGAGTTCTATCAAGAGATGAAGTCTAATTGATGTCCCCTTGAACTTAGCCTTCTGACTTACTTGTAATGGACAGGATGCACTGGAAATGATGCTGTGTGAGGTTATAAAAAACAGTGGCAGTTTCCACATGGGGACCTGTGCTCAGAGCCCTGGGATGTCATGGAAGAAGTCTGACCTTCCCTTCTCCCCCAGGCTGCCATGCTGTGAGGACTCAAAGCCACATGGAGGGGCCTTATGTAGGTTTTCCAGTTGGCAGCCCCAGACTTTTTGTTCTCCCAACCCAGGTGCCAGACATGTGAGTGCATAAGCTTTTAGATGAGTCTAGCTTCCAGCCATCAAGACACCCTCAGCTTTTGAGGCTTCCCATCTGAGGCTCCAGACATCAGAAAACAGACACTGGTGTCCTTTCCAAATTACTGATCTACAGAATCATGAGCAAATTGTAGTAATAAATAATAAATAATTGTAAGCTGCTAAGTGTGAGGATAACTGCTATGCAGCAGTTGTGAGAAGAACAGGGAGAACAGGCAGGAGGCTGCTGCAGTGGTTTGGCCAGGAGAAGATGATGGCTTGAATTTGGGATTGTCAGTTCCCCTGAGGTGTAGATCATACCAGAATACAGCTGTAGTAAAGAAGAAAAAAGTTGGGCTTATTATTTGCTGCAGCAAGGGAGCATATACATCGTTGGGGAACTGTGGTATCTCAGAGGAGTCACAGAATGGCTGCTTATAAGGTTTTGGGGGCTGGAGTTAGCTATAGTCAGTCTTGGCAGGAATTGACCAGAATTCTATTATCTTGGAAGCTGCTGCAGTAGTGAGAGGTCTTTAGGACTTTATCTGTATATAGCTCTGTTAATTTGTCAGTAAGGTCAGTTTGTCTGCTCTACTTGGAACATATGGGTTTGAATGAACTGGTATAAAAAGAATTTTTGTTTTAGATAGTCTGATGTGCTTCATGGCTTAGTCTAGCACAGCTCCTCTCTCTGAGTCAGGGTACATTTTGTGAGATGTGGATTCTGTTCTAAATTCTGTTCAACAGCTTTGCTGCCAGCTGTTACTTTTAAGAGTGAGATTGTGATTTTTTTTAAAAACAGGCTCTTTATCTTTAAGAGATACAAACTGAAATATTGACAGTATAAAGCAGCAGTTTTCAAATGTTTTGGTCTCGAGACATCTATGTACTAAAAAATTATTGAAGAACCCAAAGAGCATTATTTTATTTCGTTTACATATATTTTTATAATTTCAATTTTTATTTTAGATTCAGGGGGTACAAGTGCAGCTTTGTTACCTGAATATATTGCATGACACTGAAGTCAAAGGGCATTTTAAAATATAAGTTGTAGTTACTGATATTTACCATATTAGAAGTTAAAACAAAAAATTTAAATACATTTATTTATAACAAATGACGTGTTTTTAAAGACAACTACATTTTTAAAGAAATTGATGAGAAGAGTGCTATTGTTTTATATTTTTGCAATTGTCTTTGATATTCTGGCTTAATGGAAGATGGCTAGATTCACATATTGGCTTCCAAATTTAATCATTTGCAATATGTTGTTTTGATTGGAATGTACAAAATTTGGCTTCATACAAATAATACTTGGTAAAGGCAGGAGTATTTTAATGGCCTTTTTTGCATAACTGTGGTTATTCTTCTTTGATATTGCATCAAAACTTGATAAGTGGTAGTTTCTATCTGTAGTCAAACTTTTGTACTCCGTTCCATTATAATCCATTGGTCTATCTTATGCTTTAAATGAATCTTTTACACATGCATGATTTTGTATTATCATTCATTGGTCATTTGTAAATATTAGTTTTGGGTTTTTTTTTTTTGAGACGGGTCTTTCTCTGTTGTCCAAGCTAGAGAGCAGTGGTGTGATTTTGGCTCACTGCAACCTCGATTTCCCTGGCTTAAGCAATCCTCCCAGCTCAACTTCCTGAGTAGCTGGGACTATAGGTGTGCACCACCATGTGCAGCTAATTTTTGTATTTTTTGTTGAGACAGGATTTCACTTTGTTGCCCAGGCTGGTCTCAAATTCCTGGGCTCAAGTGATCCTCCTATCTTGGCCTCCCAGAGTGCTTAAATTATAGGCATGAGCCACTGTGCCTGGCCTGTAAATATTAGTTTATTAAATAGTCACATCTTCCAAATCTTGACAGATTTCATTATGTAATATAAAATATTACACTTGTTAATTTCATCACTGATATTGTCAGAAAAAATTTTTAAGTATTGAGAAGCTGTCAAACCCATGGTGGCAGACATAATTTTCCCCAAATTCTACATTTTACTTTAAAATTTGAAGTGTATCATTGGCAACAAATGCTGTCAGCTGTTTTCCTTGAAATGACAGTCTTACTTGATTCATTTTTGAGAAAATATATGCCAAATACCTGAGTCTGTATAACCAGAATTTGTTGGTGGAACTTTCAAGTAAAAATAATGTTCCATGAAAAAAATCGACTAGGTTAGCTTGTCACTCAAACATTTGTACAAGTGCTTTTCCAGGAGGCAACTATTATACTTTGGCATGCAGTATAAAGCACTTTATGCATACTTTCACTTGGTTGCTCGCAGTATTAAGATGTGTACCCGAAAGTTGAGATTTGACAAAATTAATTATTACTGCTTTATCAAGCACATTCTAAGGGGGCACTGGTGTTTATTATTTATTTATTTATTTGAGATGGAGTCTTGCTCTGTTGCCCAGGCTGGAGTGCAGTGGTGCGATCTCGGCTCACTGCAACCTCTGCCTCCCAGGTTTAAGTGATTCTCCTGCCTCAGCCTCCAGAGCAGCTGAGATTACAGGTGCCCACCACCATGCCTGGCTAATCTTTGTATTGTTAGTAGAGATGGGGTTTCACCATGTTGTCCAGGCTGGTCTTGAACTCCTGACCTAAGGTGATCCATCCACCGCAGCCTCCCAAAGTGCTGGGATTAGCCACTGCATCCTGCACACTGGTGTTTATTTCAATGTGAGTGAGTGGTAGTGGAGACCACAGTGCTGCCATGCTGTCTTGGCCAGAGCTAAGGCACCAGCCACTTACCCACTGTGGCTTACGCGCTGTTAGTGTGTCAATACAGTGAAAAAGGCAAATGACATCTTAGAATAAAAATAGACTTGACCTGGAAGTTTCCCTGAAAGTATGTTGGGGATCCCTAGGGGTCTACTGATCAACTTTGAGATGTAGGATTTACTTCAAAATAATCCAGGAGGGAGGAAGGGGAGGGGATGTCTAGATGAAATAGGAGTGGCCAGGAGTTGATCATTGTTGAAGTTGAGTCACAGGGGTTCACTGTACTATTCTGTCTATTTTTATATGTATTGAACTTTTTAAATACTAGCTAATGAAAAGATTGAGTCCCAGGACTGTAGTTTTAGTACCTGTGTAGACAGTAGTGCTATTTATTGATGGGGAGAATCGGGGGAGCAGGGACAGGTTTCGGTTGGGGAATCTAAGATTTCTGTCCAGAAAACATTACATTAAGATGCTAGGTTATATTCATCCGTTTTCATGTTGCTTGTAAAGACATACCTGAGCCTGGATAATTCATAAAGTAAAAGAGGTTTAATGGATTCACAGTTTCATGAGGCTGGGGAGGCCTCACAATTATGGTGGAAGGCGAAAGACATGTCTTACATGGTGGCAGACAAGACAGAAAACTTATGCAGGGAAACTCCCCCTTGTAAAACCATCAGATCTCATAAGACTTACTCACTAGCACAAAAGCAGCATGGGAAGGACCCACCCCCGTGATTCAATTACTTCCTACTGGGCCCCTCCCACAACACGTGGGAATTGTGGGAGCTACAGTTCAAGATGAGATTGGGTGGGGACGCAGCCAAACCATATCACAGGTAGACCACCCACTTTGCATATGTGGGTCTGGAGCACAGAATCCTAGTGGTCAGCTGGTATTTTAAACCGTGGAACTGGCTGTGAGGGCAGAAGTGTGTAGAGAGATGAGGGCCCAGCTAAGCAGCCTCTATGCCCTGAGCTTGATGATGTGGCCTTGGTTAACTGCCTCCAGCTCTAAGAGCCTTCACAGTCTTCCTCTGCCTTGGGAGTTTGGCACTGCCTCCTTGGAATTCCATATTTCATTCTCTGGTGCTCTGATTATCTCCTGGGATTAGGAGGCATTAGAAGAGCCCAGGAGAAGGAGGTAGCTTTTGGATTTCCTTGGAAAGCTCTAAGCAGATTTTATCCCCTCTCCATCTATTATGATGGGAGTTTGTGGGAGGGGGAGGGATCACAAGAAAGTGTGAACTCACCGAGACTCTTTAAGCCTAATTTTGACTAATGTTTGTAGACTTCACCCACCAAAATAGTTGCTGGAGTGGTTCAGAGTTTAGACATTGTCATGTTTGAGGCTAGTCTGGTGGTAAAGAGCTTAACCTCTGGAATTCGATCAACCTGATTTCAAATCCCTTCCCCTTACTGGCTGTGTGACCTGGGGTGAGTTGCTAAACTCCTCCAAGTTTTAATCTTTGCCTGTCTAAAGTGGAGAGGAAAAAAGCATCTTCTTCACTGGTTTGGAGAGAGTGTTAATGAGGAAATTCACTCACAGGGCTAAGAGGAAATCCTATCTCTACAAAATTAGCCAGGTGTGATGGCATGCACCTGTATTTCCACTACTCGGGAGGCTGAAGTGGGAGAATTGCTTGAGCCCAGAGGGTGAGGTTGCAGTGAGCTGAGATTGAATCACTGAACTCCAGCCTGGGTGACAGAGTGAGACCTTGTCTCAGAAAAAAAAGGCTCTACTTATGGCAGATACTGACATACTCCTACTCTTTCCAGAAAGAATTCAGCTGGACTGCTTTGTTTCCCTTTCCCCTATCCTTGCCCCTGTTTCTTGTGTAAAGCAGTAAGATGTAATGATAGAATGAAGAGGGGCAGCAGTGACTCAGGCAGGTGACCAGATGGCTTTACAAGTGGTCCTTTTATTGGTCTTGTATCTTTTCTGCCACTCTCCCACTCTTGTATCTTTTCTGCTAAGAGTGCCCTGACCCAGTGCTAAGTGACTTATCAAAGAAGCCAACCAGGTCCATCTGGAGCTGAGTGCGGTCCTTCTGTCTAGAACATTTGGGAGCCTCTAGTGCCCTGAAGAGCATCACTGCCTTCCAGGGATGGGATGGGATGGGATGAATGAAGTGAGGCTGCACCTGCTGCTCTTGGCTTTCTCAGTTTGCAGAGCTGACTTGCTGCTTCCATCCCCTGGATGCCCCACCTCCTGTTCATTACTGGAACCCAGGTTGCAGGGTCCTGCCTCGTGTTCAGCATTTGCTCCTCTGCCCTGAGTCATTATCTTTTGGTCATTACCATTTAAATTTTGCCATCTAGGATGACTAAGTGTCTGTCCTGTTGGAGAGACTTGCACCAATTAAACTGTTGGTGGAAGAGGTACCATGGTGGTCTATTGTCCTGACACCTTGGGGTTATCTAGTGTGCGTCAAGGGGTTTGTCTGACTCAAAGGCTCATTCCACACCTCCTGCCAATGCTGCTCAGCAACAGGTGAATCCTCATATCCTGTTTTCTAAACTTAAGACCTGCAATAGCCATGATCTAGGGTGGTACATCAACAGAGGACTCATAATTGAGACAGGCACCAAAGAAGAAACAGCTTTAGTAGTTATACTTGGTCAGACATGGAAAGATGTCAACGTAACTGCAGCTCAAGGCAACCTGGGGTCACTTTTCCTTAGTTGAACCAAGATCCCCTATACACACTCCAAGTTCTCCTTTTAATTCTTTTGATTATACCAACTCCTCATGTACATCTTTCTATATCAATATTTCTATTTGCTAAGACTATACTTGGCCAGGTGTGGGTGGCTCATGCCTGTAATCCCAATACTTTGAATGGCCAACTTGGGCAGATAGCTTGAGCCCAAGAGTTCAAGACCAGCCTGGGCTACATGGTAAAACCCCATCTCAAACAAAAAGTTAACCAAGTGTAGTTGTGCATGCCTGTAGTCCCAGCTACTTGGGAGGCTGAGGTGGGAGGATCACTTGAGCCCAGGAGACAGAGGTTGCAGTGAGCCAAGAGTGTGCCACTGCACTCCAGCCTGGGCAAAGAGCAAGACCTTGTTTCAAATCAAACAAAAAACAAACAAAAAAACTACTTATGGCAGATACTAACGTAAACACTGAAAGTACAAAAATGCAGGTTACGTTCCTACCCTTTCCAGCGTTTTCACTTTATTGGGTTGGACAGATAAAGATTAGAGTTGGTGTTACCATGCAAACATCTACAGGGGCCCATTATTAACGCAAGAGTGATGTGGGGCCTGTTTGAGCAATATTGTTCCCTTTACTCAACTAAAAGGAAACCAAAGGCACAAGTGTGATGATGAATGCCAGCTGCCATCTACCTCAGTGTCAGGAAACAAGGGAGATGTTAGCATACACCTTCTGAGATAGCGGGGGAATCCTCTCCTTTGTTCACCATTGTAGCAGCAGGATCTGGGACAGTCTGGGCCATTGCAGGTGCTCGATAACTTTGATCCATCAATGAACGAGATCTGGGAACAGTGGTCAGCTAGAGAGTGATGCCCTGTAATGGGAGCAGCTGCAGCTTAGCTCCAGTCAATTCTGCTGTGTGGAAATATGGACCCAAGGGTTCTCATATCTGATTTTTTTTTTTCTTCAAGGAAAGCCAGAAATCTTGACTTTTAGGTAAAATCTCCAGGTTTAAAAAATGTCGACCAATTAAAATGTGTAGGCAATTGTGTGTTGACCTGATAAATGTGTTTACAGGCCAAATGTGGATCAGATCTGGGGCCTTCATCAGGTTATAGAAAATGGCCTTTTTTGTATTAATTGCTGTTTTCGGTTTAAGTCCCATTTTCCATAGTAAAAAGGCACCAGAGAAGCATCCCAAAAGCATGTTTTCCTGTGACTTCCACAAAAAAGCTTCGGGTTTTTGTGTATTTCAGTTCTAGTGGGA
Source organism: Colobus angolensis palliatus (assembly GCF_000951035.1). Taxonomy (NCBI): domain Eukaryota; kingdom Metazoa; phylum Chordata; class Mammalia; order Primates; family Cercopithecidae; genus Colobus; species Colobus angolensis. The sequence goes on from NW_012118733.1 coordinate 776,125, forward strand.
GCTGAATACCAAGTGAAATATACCAAGGTATTCATGGTGCAATGCGGATCAGGTCCAGCTACATTTTCCCAGCACTCAGAAAGGAGGGTGTCTACAGTGCTGAGATGGCAGAAAGAAAATCATCAAAATATAAGTTGGCTATGCTTCCCAGAGCTCTTGAATACTGAACCCTGAGTGGCTGAGCAGCTCCGAGTAGTGAAACCAAGTAGCGTGTGAAGAGCCGGTGGCAATGGAAAACCAGTTGGCGCGGCTCAGGCTGGCTGCCCAGAGGGAACTATATTTATACCAGCACTCACAGGGCAAGTTGCCTGGTCCCAGAAGGAGATGTCTAGCTGACTGAGGGCTTCAGAGGGGGTGTCTGAGGTCGCTGGTCCTAAGCTGGGTTCACATGGAGAGCATGGCCCTGCTGAGCCATCACCCTCTGTAGAAAAGGTGGACTCAGCGTGCACCCAGCCCAGGTAAGAAAGCAGAATCAGTACAGTGCCAGTATTCTGCATCTAGGAAGACTAATGAAACTGCTGCTTGGGGGAATCTCCTGGATACCATGCTGTGTTCATTTCAGACTGCCTGTGATTTAGAATTGTGAAGCCCAGGGTTAATGGAGATCATCAAACTTGTGTCTCTCTCATTCCCTAGAAAAGGGCGGTAAGGAAGGTGTAGAAGCTATCTGTGAGCCACCGCACCTGTCCCAGGCCTTTCCTGCTTCATCATCCCAAAATCTTCTCAAAATATTTTTTTATTTGTTACAATGCTGAGCACAGTGCTTGATACATGGTAGATATGCAACATTAAAAAAAGCAACAATATTTAGTTTCACTGTGCCCAGGAGTCCTGGTCAGCATATGGCATATCTTGTCTCATTTAATCTGCACAGCAGTCCTGGGAAGTAGCTATTACTACCCCCATTTTACAGAGGAAGAAACAGAGGCTTGCAGAGTTTAAACAAGCTTTCACTGTAGTGAGGCTGAATTTCACCCCAGCCCTGTGGTCCTAGAAAATAGTAAAGATTAAAGAACTCCTCTTTCCTTTTTTGTCTCTGATCTACTGTCAGATCAGAATATCTCCATCTGTGCCTCTTGTCCATCCTACTTCCCCGCACCAGCTTCTTCCTAACCTTGTTGACTGCTCCTTAAAAAGAAAAGCCCCTTTCTTCCCAACCCTTGAGGCATTTGCAGATCTCACGGTTGGAGCATTCCCCTCGTCCCCTTTTTTCAGCAGTCCTTGTCCCCCTATTGCAATAGTCTCATACCCTCCTCTTGAAATAATTCTTTCAAATAAAGCCTGCCCTTGCCCAAGTTCAGAGTTGAATTTTCTTTTTTTTTTCTTTCTTTTCTTTTTCTTTTTTTAAATTGACAGTAACTAATTGTGCACTTACTTAAGGCTAGGGTCTGTACTAAATACTTAGTAGTAGATGGTATCTCATTTAATAAAATAAAACTGTACGCTAGTGTCTTTACTGTTACTGCATTTCAGAGACGAAGAATAAAGTCCAAGGTGACCCACTAGGGATTTCAGAACCAAAGTCTGTCCTTTCTATTGTACTCCATCATGCCTGATGATGATCCATAAAGTCTTGGGCCCTCGGAGGGAAGCTGGCCTGATAAAAAGGAGGGTGTGGTGACTTGCGGCAGAGGGAGGTAAGTGTTGTCCAAAGGCAAGTGATCACTGAAATAACTCAGATCTCTAGGTGAGATTGCCTGTCATTTAATTAACACACAGATAGCTCTTTGATCCAGCACATTCTTGAGTTTGGGTTCAGCAGGTCTCATGAAGATGTAAACCTATATGGCTGATATGATTTGCCCCTGGGTTCTGCTACCTCTGAGTGCATGTCTTCATTTCTTCCAGCAACTGTGTGATGTGCAGAACCACTTTACCCATTCAGTGTATGTGTGAGGGGAACTGGGAAGTGGGAAGTTTCTGCCACTTGCTCCAGTCCAATCTACAGGCTCTTAGAGGGCAAGAAGAGAGATGGCCTGAGACCAGCAAGCTGTTTATGGCCCATCCCCCTGCTCTGCCAATGCTCCCCTCACACCAGCCATGCCCTTTTCCAAGTAGAACTACAAGCCACAGTTGAACCCTTCTGGCCTCTTGTGGTCAAATTCAGCCATAAGCTTAATCTACCCAATAGTGCTGAGTCTCCAGGGGTCTTGGAGGCAGGTAGCCTGGTAGACAGCCTGGGCTTTGGGATTAAAGAGCCCTGGGTTTGAATCCTAGCTCCATGACAACCATGTCAGGAAGATGAGCTTGGACAAGGTGTTTCACCTCTTTGAGCCCTATTTTCTTCATCTCTGAAATGTGAACAGTACCGCTGACCTGATGAGGGTTGGCAGATGAGACACTGAGAGCAAAGCCTGGAGTACTATGCCAGGCACATAGTAGAGGCTCCTTTGGTATTGCTTGCTTCTCTGGCTTGGCCACCCTGGGAAGCTGGTGTCTTTACTTGTTGCCTCTTTCTTTCCTGAGAGTAAAACTCTTTTCTTTCAGTTTCAGGGTCCTTTTTCCACAATCTCCCCAGTGACTAAAGCTCTCACAATGTTTTAAAGTTCTTATCATGTAGGCAACTGATTATTTAAACTAATTTAAAATAAGTTTACACAGATTTAATAAATTACCCCTCCAAATGGTAATTGCATTTTTAAAAGAAGTTACCTGCAGATGACATTTTCAAAAAGGTTTATCTGCAGAAAGCAGATGAAATGGCATTACAGTCCTGGGGGATGCTTTCAGCTTTCAACAAGAGGTTCTTCTCACTTCTGAGATGAAGATCTTCCTACAGTGGTCCACTCCCCATGGAGAGGTCCCAATAGCTAATTGAAACCTCCCATCAAGCAAAAATGTCTGCAGCCTAGACAAGAGCTTACTTCCTGTCATTACCAGTCATCCAATCCTCAACAGCTGCCCAAGCTCAAAACCTCAGTCATCTTTTAACCTTTGCTGTGGGAGTCAATTGGGGAAAGCCAATCACTGGTTGGCTCCTTGGCGTGGTCCCTCACATCCACTTTCCTCTCTTCATTTCTATTGCCATGTTCTTGGACTGGTTCCTTTTCCTTCTCACATTGCCATCACTGGAATGAGTCCTAAATGCTTACCTGTTCATGTCAGATGCTGGGTTTTGGAACCACACGCGCTTTGGAGCTCAGCCACTGGGGCCCCTTGGCTCATTACTTAACCTCTTAGAACCTTAGTTTCCTTTTCTGCATAGTGGGATAATAACAGCATCCACATAGTAAGGTTGTTGAAGGATTCCAATGAGACTCCGTAAAGACTGAGAAACTGTTCCAGTGTCATGAAGGAGTCTAAAGAGACATGGGAGCTAAACACAATGACCGATTCTGAACTGGACCATTTCACTCTAAAGGATATTACTGGCACAACTGATGAAACTTCAATTTGGGAAGAAGACTAAGTGGTGCCAATGATCAATGTTAAGCTCCTGATTTTGATAATTTTATTATATTGATGTGGGAGAATGTCTTTTGTTATAGAAAATTCAAGAGAATTTGGAGGTGATGGGGACTCCAGTTTGCGACTTAACTCGTTCAAGAAGAAAACTCTACTTGCAACTTTTTAATAAGTTCGTGATATTTCCAAATAAAATAGTATTTAAAAATTTAAGAAGAAGAAAAATCAAGGTCCTATAGGTAAAGCATCTGGCCTAAAGTTGGAATTCAGGACATAGGCACTTTTTCCTTTCATCTTCCCTTGATTGTCGTGCACATGGTAGCTCAAGATTTTCCTCATGCCCTGCTTTTGTCATGTTCTTTCCATGCTTAGAGTCCCTTCATGAGTTCCCACAAACAAAGTCCAAACTGTCTAGGCTGATTTGAAGGTCCTCCATAATCATTCCTCAGTCTATAGAAGTCCATGTTTTGGACATTCTTATACATGTCCACCTTGAGACTTTTGCTCCTTTTGGTTTGTACCTAAAATGGGCCCTAATGACAGGTGGACATTCAACTATTTCCTCTGGTCTATATGTATTTCATTCTTCACACTAGGTGTTTTCCTTTCCCTGACCTGATTTATAAGATTACTGAGCTCAGAGCCCATAGCCACTAGGATGTAAGCTCCATAAGGGCTGGGAATTTGGCTTGTCTTGTTCACTGCTGAACCCTGGAGCCTAGAGCCCTGGCACATAGCAGATGCTCAATGGGTATTTGTTTATACATTTTGCATCAATGTCATAGACTTCATTGCATACCCTACAATGTGGAGCATTGTGCTCTGCAGATGGGTGCTTGGAAATATGTGTTGAACAAATTAATGGATGAATTGAATTGACCAATGTTAGTGTCACAGTTATGGATAGCCTAGTATCTCTGCTGTAGGAGGGCAAGATGCATAAGTGATCAGTAACCACACTTGTTTGGTTGGCACTAGGATATTGACTATACAGTTCCTATTGGAGGGTCAGTAGAATTTGTGGCTGAGGATGACAGTCTTCATTGCATTATTTATGGACCTCTCACGTACCCTCCCTGGCAGGATTTCTTAGAAGTTGTTTGCACATGATCAATTTCCTCGCCTGGAATGAGGTGTCATTCTGACCTTAGCGGTGGCCTGCCTGATGAGATCTTTATTCGATAGGACTATGGGAGGTGAAAGAATGACAGGTCAGCCTTACAGCTCTATCAGTGCTCCCCCAGGGCCAAGGTCAAGAAAAAAAACCTTTAATACTAGAATCTGACAGGTTGTCAGAAAGCCATCTCTGTGGAAAATGGCAGACAGATTAAATGCAAGTAGATTAAAGGGATAGAAATTTGTATTTTTGAGCGCCTGGCATATCAAGCACAATGATAGACCCTTTACATATATTCTCACAAAAACATTATAAGCGTACAGTAAGCTGTGGGTCATGGTTTTCCCCACCTCCTCACCTCCCAGTCTCTCCTTTTCTTACTCTGATCAGGTTTTGTCCCTATCACTCCTGTGAACCATTTTTTTAAAAAAATCATGGTCACCAATGCTATAACTTACCAAAGCTAATTCTCTTTCCCCATGTGACTCAGTTTCTCAGCATTGGGCTGAGCTGACGACTCATTCCTTGAAATCTTTTCTTTCCTATGCTTCCACGACAGTGGCTTTGTTCTTGCCTTGCCTCACTTAACACTCCCTTTATGTCTAAATTCTAAATGATGAAACAGCCCTTGACCCTCTTTTCTTCTCTAGTTACATTCTCTCCCCAGGAGACCTTATCCAGTCTCATCTATTTACTGATGACTCCCAAGTTTGTCTACACAGGGTTCTCCCTTGAGCTCTAGACTTATGTTCAATTGTCTACTTGACATTTCTACTTGAATGTTGAATTCATGTCTAAGACTCACAGTCAAAATGAAAGTGTTGATTTCTACTTCTGTATCTCATACTCCTCCAGTAGAAAATTAAAAAGAGTGTGACCAGCTTTTACTCACTTCTCCTGCCTATAGTTTTCCCTTTTCTTTACTTATAGTAACAAGCACCATAGATTTGTGGAATCCTTGTTGTGGAAGTGGTTTGGGGATTTGCTATTCAAATACCTGCATTTTACAGATGAGGAAACCAAGACCTAGAGAGGGGAAGTGATGAGGTCAATTAATGTAAAGATAATTAACTGCAGAGCTGAGATTAGAAGCTAGCTTTCCTAACTTGTAGTTTGCATTTTACTCAGACCTTATTTTTCACTTTCTCCTTCAAGCATATGCACTTGAGGGAAATAGTGTCTTTGGCTGCTTACTTTATTAGCTGGTTTTCCAGCCTCACTCATTGTCTTCTTCCCAGCCCTACCAATTTCCAAGCCTGACCTTATTTTGGGAAATCCCACAATCTCTGTCAGAGATGGTAAATACCTGACTCATATGCTGCTACTCCCTCAACAGTGTCCATGGCAGACATCACTAGTTGATCATGATCCTTTATAATGCTGAACCCTGAGATAACCCCAGAAGGCTTCATAATACCATGTTCCAGGCAGCCACTATCAACTGATCAGAATTGACTTTAAGATGAGAACTGTGTTCATCTATACAACCTCAAACTTTATCCATTCCTCTCTGGTCTCATTTTTTCCTCTGAATCTGTCTTTGGAGGCTAGGTAATTTGATTTAGGGTATTAGAGAGTGCTAGTGAGACATTACATTTTACCATCAACATTTAGAAACAATGCTGATCCCCAAACATAACATTTTAATGGTGAAAATGTGAAGGCCTGAGGCAGGTGATCTGTCTTTCTTTAGTTATACTAAGCAGACAAATGGCTTCTGAGTTCAAGTTCAACTCAGCAGTTTACCAGATGTGTGACTTTGGACTAGTCTCTTAATCTCTCTGAGCTTAATTTTCTTTATCTAAATAAGTGTGAATAACAGTTGACATAAACTATTATGGTTCCTTTACATAAATAAATCTTAGACCCCAAAGTGATTCACCCTGGGAAAGCCATCAGCTTTCCAAAGTCCTTTTTTAAATGATTCTTGCAAAACGCCTCACATTTTACTCATAGTACAAAAGCATTCAATCAACATGGCAGTAAAGAAAAAACACATTGCTTGTAGCTTATCCTTTGAAACTAGAATAGCCAAGTGAAAAGTCAGTACAAATTCTTATTTTTACTTAAAAAAAAAGTACATATTGAAATTGAACGACTGTGTTTTTTCTTTTTTCCTAGAGATGTGATATACATATTTTCTGGTAAGTTATAGTCTATCACACATAAAGCAGACAGATGACCAGTAAAGCTGTTTACAACTTCCTCCTCATTGCAGAGCTCAACTAGTGGAACACCATCTCAGTAGGAGAGAATTTTGACGGGAAGAGGAAGTTAGAGTTCCTACCTACCCTACAGAAAACTTAAACTGGTTTATACAGAAAGGATTTTCAGCAAATGTGCATAGGCACATTTAATGTGCTCTAAGAACAAGATACTGATTTAGCTGATTTCCAGCACACAGCATGAATTCATTGGTGCCTAGTAAAATAGGAATTAATGCCAGCATAGAAGGCATTTTTGCCTTCATAGCACTAACAACTATAAAAAGCACACAGCACATATTTTGATCTTTAAGGGGATAATCATGGAAAATGCAAGATCATATTCACCAGGTTAGCCTGATTCTTCATCTACAAAAATAATTTTTAGGGCCAGGCATGATGGCTCATGTCTGTAATCCCAGCACTTTGGGAGGTCGAGGCAGGCGGATCAAGAGATCAAGACCATCCTGGCCTACATGGTGAAACCCCATCTCTACTTAACAGAAAAAGAATACAAAAATTAGCTGGGCGTGGTGGCACCTACCTGTAATCCCAGCTACTCCAGCGACTGAGGCAGGAGAATCACTTGAACCCAGGAGGCGGAGGTTGCAGTGAGCCGAGATCATGCCACTTCACTCCAGCTTGGTGGCAGAGCAAGGCTCTGTCTCAAAAATATATATATATTTTTTAGAAATATAACACTTAAAAAAGTCTTCTGGAAACAGTGGAACTACATCAGGACCAGCAGAAGACATGGTGATGCAGGACTGTAAATGTAAGACTAGGAGTTTATTTTTCACGTGTAGTTTTTAAATAAAGGGTCACTCTCTTCGTAGATTCCTACAGCCAAGACAAACTGGGATCACAGGAGATCCAGAAATCTCAAGCTAGTCAGCTGGCTTGAGTTACACCCTAGATAAATGCTGCTACAAATAGTAAAAAACTCCACTGAAGCTGATGGACTGAAACTCTGATCCATGTGAAAAAGAGCTGTGGCTGGGCTCCATGGCTCATGCCTGTAATCCCAGCACTTTGGGAGGCCGAGGCAGGCAGATCACGAGGTCGAGAGATCAAGACCATCTTGGCCAACATGGTGAAACCCCATCTCCACTAAAAATACAAAAATTAGCTGCATGTGGTGGCATGCACCTGTAGTCCCAGCTACTTGGGAGGCTGACACAGGAGAATCGCTTGAACCTGGGAGGTGGAGGTTGCAGTGAGCTGAGATTGTGCCATTGCACTCCAGTCTGGCAACAGAGTGAGACTCCATCTCCCTGTCTCTGTAAGTGCACAAAAAGGTTCATGCAAGGCCTGGGTGAAAGAATTTGTGATGGTGGATTATTCCACATTGTTGACATGCCAATATGTATGCTGGGGAAAGGGGCCCTCAAAGGATTCTGACCCAGAAGCACCTGAGGGAGGTGCCTACTTGGGATGGGAAGGAGTACTAGGATTACTCTGAGCACTTGGGGAAGTGTACTAGGGTTACTGAACACAAGAAGGTGTTTTAGGAGAAGCTGTTCTGGAGGATTAGGCTATTTTGGTTTTGATACATGAATACTTAATGAAGAGCTGCAGAACAGAGGTAGTCTTTCCAAGATGTATTCCTCAGTCATCAGTAGCTGAAATTTCTCTGAGCATATCCGGCTGGTGACATTAGCATGATCCCATTCATTGTCTGGAGAGGGGATCTGGTGCTGCAGATTGTTTTGGGAGGCTGGCATAGAGAATGATTTGTACATTGAAGTTGGCACTATAACACTGCTTAAATCCAGTCACTGGCCTTCTTTTTCTGCATTGTAGTCCAGAAATATTTCTCTAAAAGTTAGACAATCTGTAAATGTGAGCAGCATGTGGAATGTATGACCCACCCCTTATGGTGTGTAACCTTGCAATGAAGGCTGCCATATTGAATCCAAGAATCCACTCCAGCAGCTGTTCTTCAAGATAGTTTTCTACCAAAGAAATCCATTCATTAAAAATAGGTGTGTGGGTGAGTTTATTCTCTTTCATGTCTTCAAACTCTTGGTAGTACTGTCCCTGGAATTTCTCTGCAATAACTGGAACTTATCTGTGATAGTGTTCTCTAAATATCCAACCACAGCATCAAATTCTGCCACAGAGGCAGAGGAGAAGGATAGTGTGAAGTTGTCTTTCTATATAGCGTCTGCTGTGGCCACAGTCATTGGCCTCCTACTCTGTCTATGGCTCACTCGGCCCCCAACTCAGGCTCCTGGGCTGCAGCCATATGCGGGCTGGCCTCCATGTCTGGCCAGGCTGCTCTGCACCTACCGCCTTCCGCAGATGTTTAACTTCCCAGGGTGGTTTGAGAACGTATGTGGCTGAGGTTGGGGTGTCACGCATTTAGTCTTACACCTGCCACCCCCTGGTTGTTTTACAACCTTGGGCAAGTGATTCAGCCTTTCTGAGACTCCATGAGGACCTCATATTGTCCTTAAAATGTTTCAATTCAGAGTGCCTGGCATGTAGTAGATGCATAACAATCAATTCAATTCATTCAACTAATATTTATTGAGCATCTACAATATGCCAAGAATGGTATTGGTGATAAGACAATAAACAAGGCAGATAAAAGTCCTTTCTTTATGGAACAAAGGAGGCAGCTTATGTTTGTATTAAAGATTTGGTGACTATTTCTCCCAGATGGAATCAGTCATCCCAAGGACTTTTCTTTACTCAGGGCTCCAAGCTCTCCCAGCATCTTTTGCGCCTGGGTAGGTATCACATCCAGGAAAGAATGAATATGATGTCTTCTACTCCTTTGCACCATGTTCTTAGAGAAGGATGGTGGAATTTGGCCACATATCCTAGCTTTGGACTGGAGCTCGGCTTCAGAGGTGCTCTTCTGGTCTAATGAGAGGCCTGTGTCTAAGAGATCACGTTATATCTGAGCCCAATGTTCACTATTTCCAGGCTCCCTCTGAGGCATGTGGCACTCGGATTTTTGCCAGCTAGATAAGTCACCCAAGCAAAGAACAGATCTTCCCAGGAATGGCTGTAATTTCTTGGTGGGGAGTTTAATTCTGTGACCACTGTACAAGGTTCTGTGGAATGAATATCATGTCAATGCTATTTAATAATATGGTAACCACTGACCATTTAACTACACGGTAATTGTCACTTAGTGGCTGGGTAATTGCATAGTAAGTACCATCTAATTTCAGGGTAAAGGGTAAATACATGATTATTTCAGCCTCCTTAGGCACAGTATAGGTCACCCAGGAATTAGGTTTGGATTGACTAAGTATAAATTACCTAGAAATCTGTTTTCGGGTGATTACTCCTGTCATCCTTCCTCGACAAAGCCCCTAATGGTTACCATAAAATTAAAAAGAGATTTCAAGAATTTGGGCCTCAGGAACTTAAAGGGACAGTGCTTCATCTTAGAATCAATCATTGCCTGCTATACAAGAGATGGTGCTTTGTTAGGGAGGGGATAGAGAAGAGCTTACAAATTCCTCCCTTTTCTGTCTGACAGCAGAATTTTCTTCTGCTGTGGTGATGTGGGGAGCTCAACACGTGATCCTGAAACTGACATCACAAGATGTAAATACAACATCCATCCCATTGCCTCTTGTTATGAGCCCTGGGCTAGCAAGAGGGATGGTTTCCATAGTGGTTAAATGGTGGCTCCCAAAAAACTATCTTCACCACCTAATCCCTAGAACATGCAAATGTGATCTTATTTGGAAAAAGCATCTCTACAGATGTATTAGAATTAAGGACCCTGAGATGAGCTCATTCTGGATTATCCAAGTAGGCACTTGTAATTCAATGACAAATGTCTTTATAAGATGTAGGAGAGGAGACAAAAATAAGACCATGTGAAGTCAAAGGCAGAGCTTGTAGTGAGGCAGCCACAAGTCAAGCAACGTCTGGAATCAGCAGAAACTGGATGAGGCAAGGAATGAATTTTTCCCCAGGGTCAATGGAGGGTGGCTGGCTTTGCCAAGACCTTGGACTTTTGGACTTCCGGCCTCTAGAGCTGAAAAAGAATATATATATATGTATTTTTAAATTTGAGACAGCATGTAGCTCTGTTGCCCAGGCCAGATTACAGTAGTGCCATCTCAGTTTGCTGTAACCTCCACCTCCTGACTTGAAGCAATTTTCCTTGCCTCTGCCTCCTGAGTAGCTGAGATTACAGGCACCCACCATTATGCCTGGCTAATTTTTATGTCTTTTAGTAGAGATGGGGTTTTGCCATGTTGGCCAGCCTGGTCTTGAACTCTTGATCTCAGGTGATCTACCTGCCTTGGCCTCCTAAAGTGCTGGGATTACAGGTGTGAGCCACTGAGCCTGGCCTGAAAAAGAATATTATTTCTGTTGTTTTAAGCCACCCAGCTTGTGGTACTTTGTTATAGCAGCTACAGGAAACTGATATGGTCTCTAAGGAGCTGTGGGGCAGCAGGGGTCCCTGGCTGGAGTTAAGGAACAGCTACAGAAATAAAAGTTTGCAAAAGTCAAATCCCATCTTGTGTGGTGAGCAGAGCAGTTCTCAGCAGACCACAGAGCAGTGACACAAACTCAGAGATGGCAGGCAGGAAGCAGAGCCCACTGCTAGGTACATTTGAGAGCTCCTGTGTTTGCTGGAATGTCATATGGGAAGGGAATACACAAAAACAGGTTTAATGTCCTTCATTATGAAAGAAATTTTGGGGTCCTTCTTGGGAAAAATGCAAAACTGTTTTTAAAAGTGCCCAAATTCCCAGGATCCAGATACAATCACATTAGTCTACTTCCTTTGAATCTCTTGTGTTGAACCTAGCTAGCTGGCAAAAATGAGAGTGCAGGCTTTGGGGTTGGGCAGGCCAGGATTTAAAACCTGTTTCCACCACACAGTAGCTGGATGACCTTGGACAAGTGGTTTAACTTCTCTGAGTCTCTGTTTCCAACTTTCAGGCCAGGAAAATAAAACCTACCCTGTAGGGTGTTAGTTTCATGAGTGTGTGTGTGTGTGTGTGTGTGTGTATAGCAAATATACATATCCTTTAATGAGTGTATATAATGAGAAAGTTTGTGCTCAGTCAAGTGCTCAGTCAAGTGTAGCTATTATTTCTATACTGATGTACAGGGCAGAGCAAAATAAGCATTTCTTATGTTATGAACTCTCGATAGACATTCGTAAATGACTGCATCACAGACCATCAAATAGAGTGGCAGAGATGAAACTGATATTGACAGCAGACACATTGCCTCCCTAGAGTCCCTTATTGAGCTTATTGCTGATTATGCAGTCCCTCCACCAAGCTACCTCTGAGTTTTAATGGCACCCTCTTCTCCCTCTGCTTCCCTTCTTTCTCCACAGCCTGCTGTGGGCTCAGTTTTGGAAGGCATAGAAATTACCTGCATAATTACCCTGCATATACACCTTGGGTAGCTTGGGCACTCAGGTTTAGATAAAAATGTGTTTGGAGGCAAATAATAAGGTCCCAAAATAACCCATTCAAGATTGCACCTAGCTTTATGATCCTGCAAGAAGGAGCTATCCAGCCAATAGGAGGATTAACCAATAAAGGATTTTGAAAGACCCTCACTGAATAAAAATAACATGAACCATTCTCCAGGAGGCCTCCTGAGTCCTTGTTGCATTTAAGTGCTGCATGTGGAGTCTGGTTTATTTTTATGGGTTTTGAGTCATTTGCTCTCATAGCCTTCCTCTTTTCTGTAACAACACTCTCTGCTTAGTTACACATGGCATTCTGCACACCTGTCCTCCTATCTCCCAATTGGGCTATGTAGAGGACACCCTCACCAGGGGTTGGAGGTAGCCAGGGAGGGCCCACTTTCTGGATTTATGTCATAGTTTTGCACCTTGGTGGTCAATTTTGATCTGTGGAGCATCTTAATGGTTTATCTTGCCAGTTTGACAATTCCAGCCAGGCAGGGTGATATCTTGGGGCACAGTCTCAGAAAATATCTCCTAAAGGAATAATAAACAACAACAAGCTTCCTTTATTGGATGTTTCCACCACACAGGCATTTTGCTAAGAGTTTCACACTACTCTTATTTAACCATTACAACAAATGTATGAGACTGACTTTGTCATCTTTATTTCCCTAGGCCAAGTAAAGCTAGAGAAGTCCCTGACCCAGCTAAGGACCATGTGGCTAATAAATGGAGGTGATGGAATTCAGGCCAAGCCCATATGGCACATGGAAGTGTGGGTGATGAGTCACTTTCTCTTCGGAACACAATCTTTTTGAGGTGATAGTGTCTTAGTCCATTTGTGATGCTACAACAGACTACCTGAAATTGGGTAACACAAAAAACAGAAAATTTTCCCACACAGTTCTGGAGGATGGAAAATCCAAGATCAAGGTGCTGGCATCTTGTGAGGGCCTTCTTGCTGTGTGCTCACATAGCAGAAGAGAAGAGAGTGAATCCACTCCAGCAACCTTTTTTTTTTTTTATCATGGTGGCTCAGTCTGTTTTATGTTGCTATTAAAGAATACCCAAGTCTGGGTAATTTATAAAGGAAGTTGGTTTATTTAACTCATGGTTCTGCAGGTTGAGAAGTTCAAGGGCACAGCCCTGGTTTCTGGAGAGGGCTTTTGTGCTGTATCATAACGTGGTGGAGAAAGTCAAAGGGGAAGCAAACACATGTGAAGAAGTGGGAGACGAGACCTGAGGGACGTCCTGGCTTTATAACAACTCACTCTCTCAGAAACCATTCCTAAGAGAACTAATTTATTCTCACAAGAGTAAGAACTCACTTCTTACCTCAAGAACAGCTCTAAGCCATTCATGAATTGTCCTCACAGCTCAGACATCTCTCAGTAGGCCTCGTCTCCCAACACTACTACACTGGGCATCAAATTTCAATATGAGCTTTGGCGGGAACAAAGAAACCACATCCAAACCATAGCAAACAGCACTGAACATTTCACCTCCCCAAAGGCCCCACCTCCCAATGCCACTTCAGTGAGGATCAAGTTTCCAACACATGAATTTTCAGAGACATATTCAGACCATAGCAATGAGTTTGGTGGTTTACATTGGCACATTGAGGGAACCCATAATTGACTTGGAGTCTCACTTTGACTTCTATCCAAAAGTTATTAAAATCTGGACTGAGAGAAATGACGCCTACATATTAGAAGGCTTGGCTGAGGCGCTTTATCTTCCTCTAGATGAGTGGTTCTCATCTAGAATTTGTTTGGAATTTTCCAATCAATCAGATTCCCCAGGGTTGAAATCCAGGCATCTGTATCTTCTTAAAGGTAAGCAGCGGGTGATCCTGATGCATCTTGTCTGTGGACTAGATTTTTGGAACCCCTGCATAAAACGTTCTAGATTTTATCTCTGGATTAAGCCACATCAACAGACAGCTGGAAATCAATGACACCATTTTAACTTTGAAAATCACAACTTTTACCATCCTGTGTGTCCATTGCCTGAAAATGAAGGACATTATAAGACACAGCCATATATAATTCAGAATTAAGCAGCGTGTATATGGGATAATTGATATTGCTAAAGATATAATTCAGTAATCAGACCAGTCTCTTAGTTAACTTTCTTTCAGGATTCATTCCCAGAAATAGCTTTGCTTCTCCTGATAGCCATTTTTTTCTCCCTCCATGTGGACCTTGTGTTGTGTAACTGATTGAATTTCTTTCTTTAAATTGGCCAGTGGGAAGCCCAGAACAAAAATTTACACCTTTTAAGCAAATTGTAAAGAGCCTTATGTGTTTTGTGTCTAATTTTACTTCAGGATTCTTTTTATTCTGTCCCTTTCTTCTGTTGATATATTTCCATAGTTGCTGTGCCAAATGGAGCTTTGTTGATCTGCCCGCCATAGTGGTTCATTCATAAAATGGAAACCTCTTTCACACCTTAATTTTTAGAAATTGGGATAAACCTACACTTAATATATACATATAATGAGATAATGTATTAGTGTCCCCGCCATAGAAGAGTACCCAAAACTAGGTGGCTTAAAAGAACATAAATGTATTGTCTCACATTCTGGGGGCAGAAGTCTGAGATCAAAGTGTTGGCAGGGCTCTGCTGCCTCTGACAGTGCTGGGAAGAATTCATTCTTGCCTCTTCTAGCCTCTGGCATTAGCTGGCAATCCTTGATATTCCTCAGCTTGTGCCTCCTCCAGGCACATAGCTGTCTTCTCCCTGTGTCTCCACATTGTTTTTCCTCTGTGTGTCTGTGTCTTTGTTCAAATTTCCCCTTTTTATAAGCATACCAGTCCTATTGGATTAGGACCACCCTAATGACTTTATTTTGACGACTGCTGCAAAGATGCCACTTCCAAATAAGGTTATGTCTTTGGGTACTGGGGGTTAAGACTTCAACATATTTTTTCTTGGGTGACACAATTTGACCCATGACATAGTATATCTTTTCCTTTTCTTTCCATTTCTTTCTTGACTATTTCTGAATGGTCACTTAGCTGGAAGAGACTGTTGGGTGTCACTATCATTTTTTTCTTTTTTTTAATTAAAGTGAGTTTAGAAAGTACCTGTTTATTCAGTTGCCTTGGTTTTTCCTAGTCCCAAATAGTTTGAATAATTTAATTAACAATTGACTTTACAAAATCCCCTTAAATTTGTCATCAATATTGGATGTCTTCATGACCCTTAGTGCCTCCTGATGTCAAAAACCATCCCTTCCCTGCCTCCCCATAGTTTACAGGGCCATATTTGTTTCCAGAGGAGGGGATTACATCACTGCAGGGGGCTCTCTAGAGCAATGGAGACTATGGCAGGAAAACTATTTTGAAAAAACTCCTGCCAACAAGTATCTCAAAGGTCTTTAAGTGGTAGTGGGAGGGGCTTCCAGGTGACAGTCAGTACTCGAGGTTTCTTTTCTCCCTACAACCAGGGAGATCTTAACTACTCACCCATCACAACTGCAGATGGTATCTGTTGGCCATATTCATAGGATTTCTCTGGAGCATGTTTGCAGAACTTTCATTTCTAGTTGCTTCAACACTTGCATGGGACACGACAGAGCAAAACCCTGCTGTTACTGAAATCTCTACATGAACTTGGAGCTCTGTAGAAACAGGTGTAGAGACAGAACTCTCAGTAAGTGCTGGGTTGGCTCTGGTGTGGGCAAGTGGATGGTGTAACATAGATTGTCATGGATCAGCAAGGATCTTGGACTGGCATAGGACATGGAAATGGAGCAGGGATGATGAATCCATCAGGCTACAAAGGAATTAGTAAAGTCAGACAAAGGCCAGAGTTTCTCTCTGAGCTACTTCTGGCTGGATTTCATGAATTACCTGGAAAAGGGGGAGGAGGAAGTTAATAGCAAACCCATATGGTAGTTACGGCTCTTCAGTATTTGACTGTTTTGTGTAAATCAATGTTTGTTAGTAGTTTAAGCCAGGTGCAGTGGCTCACACCTGTAATCCCAACTACTTGAGACGTTGAGGTGGGAGAATCCCTTGAGTCCAGAAGTTGGAGAGTAGCCTGGGCAGCATAGCAAGACCTCATCTCTTATAAAGAAGGTTAGTAGTTTAGTAAATGACAAATTAAAAGCATGACTTTGGAATACTGCTCTGAGGAGGCTCTTAAACTGATGGATCTTCCTTGTGTAGTCACAGCCTTGGTTGCTGGGGTGTGCAGAGCAGGGAAGCATCTGCCTTGCAGTGACAACTCTTCCTTCCTCCAAATGCCCCATGCTGGCTCCTGCCTCCATCACTCTATCAAAACAGTTATAACTGAGGTCACCCGAGTGCCACTTGGTATCTGAAATCATCTCTTTCCTACCTCCCATGCAGTCCTCCTCTTCCTTTACATCTTAGCAGCATTGGATGTTCTTGAAACACACTCTTCCTTTATCTTCTGCGACTCTCTGATCTACTCTTCTATCCTCTATCTCTGTTACAGGCTTATTCTCATCTACTGAGTTGTTAGGTGTTGGGGTGGTTCAAAAGACAGGCATTCTTTTCTGCAGCTGGTATTTATGTTGCAAATGTCATGAGGTAAGTTGGTGGGTACACAGAATTGAAAGAGCTAAGAATGGGACATGGAAATGGGACTATTTGAGAATATTTGAGAGTCCTCACATGAGGGTACAACATTTGTGCAGAACCATGACATGCTCAGTGATGGCTGATGTTGCTCTGACACTGGGATTATGGGATGTACTCCTGAGATGCGAACTCTTATCAGCTACCATCTTGCCTCTTCTTAGAGAAAGAAGAATTCTGAGATTTATGTTGAAACAGAATGCAACAACAAAAGTGATGCCAAAAACCAACCACCACGAAGAGTAGATGCAGTGTAGCTACATCAGAAGTTGGAAAGAAATGGAGTAGGTCAAGTGCTTGGAGATTATTCAGAAAGGAAGAAGTGATAAAATCAATTATTCTTGCTACTCTTCTAGTTAGTATCCTTCCAATGTTGCTTGGTGGCTTCATTAGCTTATCACTGAAAAGCACCAATTATTACTTGGACCTTTTAAATAATAGATGGATAGAAGTTTAATTGTTTTACTAGTTTGAAGAGCCAGGCAAGCAACTGAGTTGCTTGAAATGTCAAGCTCCCTATTCCACGTATTTGTGATGCTAAATGGAAGCTGCCTTCATTGCTTGCTGCAGAATATAAACAAATGTCAGCCATTTTAACAAACAGGCATCATTTGACTTTATTACAAATTAAAAACCATAAACTACCTTAAACACGGAGCTAAATCTGTATCAAATCAATACAGTAATTGCACCAGGGCAATTGAGAGGCTTGTGGAGTTTCCATACCCTGCATACTAAAAGAATACAGTCCCCAAGAGAGTTGGTAAGTCCCACTGAACGGTCAGTGGTCATGGTAAATTGCACTGACTGGCTTTTTCTCTGAGGGTGGACCAGACAGGATGATTTCTTCATTTTCTGTGGCAACACAAAGGAAGGGCCTTTGTCCCTGAAAAGTAGTTAATTTTTTTATGTGTGTTGGACTGGAGAAGTTCTTGGAGTTTCATGTCAGGAGAAGAAAAGGACACTCCTGGGCCCACTTGTAATGCCTTGTGTTGAGCATCAATTCTCTCGGGACCCAGCAATTATGTCTTTACAGACTTGACATATAGTGGCAGCTAAATTATGTCAGTGGAATATGTCTGATTGACAGACCCCAAGTCAATTGTGCTTTGTTGAGCCATTCAGGTGACACTGGCCTTTTGTTTAGTCATAGGTCATAGAGCAGTGCTGGCAGGCTCCATTCCAAGTGGCTTTTTTTCTCCTCTTAAAGTGGTCCTCAATGTTCCAGGGATGGCCTGGGATAAAAGGTGGATCAATTTGGTTCTTATCTTTGTCACATAATTTGGAGGGTACAGGGAAAGCCTCGAGTCCCAAATAGCTGTCCTCCACCATGTTGTCACAGTCCTGAAATAATTTCCTGTAGACATACATTCCTTTGAGTGTCTGAGGTGCCAGTTAAAATGCAATTGTCCCTGGGAACGATGAACAAATTAAACAATTAACAGCTATTAATATCGCAATGTGAAGTTGATTTAAGAGGAAATATCCCATGTGGCCCCATGAGATCCTCATGAAATAATGCCTGATCGTGTGTCTTGATTAGTTTACTAAATCAGCTAATCCCCTTGCAGGAACCCAAGGGAACAAGATACTCCCTGAGTAAGCTTGGATGAGGTGGAGAAAGAGGATGTGACATGCATGCACTGTGGTGGGGCCTTGTTGGCTCCTGGATGCCTTTCTTTCTTTCCTGGCTTTGTTGGGGAGAAGGAGGAGATTCCCTCTACAGCCTTGTCTTCCCCAGCAGGTGCAAAGGTGTGTGTGTTTCTGGAGCCTGAGCGGGCCTCTGTGCCCAGGAGCTTTAGCTATCTCCTCTAGGCACCCCTCCAGCTGTGTGCCCTGAGTGTGAGATGTGTCCCTGGTCCTTTCTCCTATCTCGCCTCCCTTCCCACTCGGAACCCCATCTCTACTTTCAGCTCACATGGCTGGTCTACCTATGTAGTTTTCACCATGCTCTCTTCTTGAAGGTCAGATTCTGATTCTTATATTCCCAGCTGTGGTTAGCATCTGTCCCTAAATGAAAACATCCTTGCCGTGCTACATGCCGCCATCAACTACCTGACATTCTTCCTCCTCTCCACCAGATTGGAACCCTCGCTGGGGTCCCTCATGAGTCTAGGTGAAGCCTAATTGGTCACAAGCCTTTGAAACCTGTAATTTTTATTATTTAAAGTTTTGATTTATTTACAGAATAATTTGTAGATACAGTACCTAATTCAAAAGACACAGAAGTGGGAGGCTGAGGTAGGCAAATCACTTGAGGTCAGGAGTTTGAGACCAGGCTGGCCAACATGGTGAAACCCCATCTCTAGTAAAAATACAAAAATTAACTGGGTGTGGGGGTGGGTGTCTGTAATCCCTGCGGCTCAGAAGGCTGAGGCAAGAGAATCACTTGAAACCAGGAGGCGGAGGTTGCACTGAGCTGAGATCGTGCCATTGCACTCTAGCCTGGACAACACAGCAAAACTCTGTCTCAAAAAAAAAAAAAAAAATGCACGGAGGGGCATACAATGAAAAGTGTGTAACCCTTTGTCTTCAGCCCCAGTTGGCCAATTTCTTTGAGGCAACTATTATTAATTTTTAATATGTCTTTATATATTACATGTATACATGTGTGTATATGTGTGTAGACATGTATACAGATACACATATGTTTTCTCTCCTCCCCACTATGGTAGTTGGAACACTGTTCTGAACATTACTTTTATAAAAATAGACTTTATAGAACGATTAAAAATAGAGCAGTTGTAAATTCACAACAAAATGGAGCAGAAGATACAGGGATTTCTCATTCACCCCTTCCTCACACATGAACAGCCTCCTCTGTTATCAGCATTCTATCCCAGAGTGGTCCATTTGTTACAATGTACAAGCCCACACATCACTAGCACCCAGAGCCCATAGTTTACATCACAGTTCACTCTTGATGTTTGCTGTACGTTCTATGGGTTTGGACCAATGTCTATACATGCATCCACGTAACTGCATCATACAGAGTAGCTTCACCACCTTAAGATCCTCTGTGCGCCACTGATTACTCCCTCCTTTCTCAAGCCTTGTTTTTTCACTTAAAATTATATCTTGGAGATCATTTCATTTCGTACAGAGAACTACTTCATTATTTTTAAGGACTGTGTAGTATTTATTTTTTTATTTTTATTTATTTTTTAATTATGCTTTAAGTTCTGGGGTACATGTGCAGAAGGTGCAGGTTTGTTACATAGGTATACACGTGCCATGGTGATTTGCTGTACCCATCAACCTGTCATCTACATTAGGTATTTCTCCTAATTCTATCCCTCCCCTAGCCCCCCACATCCCAACAGGTCCTGGTGTGTGATGTACCCACTCTGTGTCCGTGTGTTCTCATTGTTCAACTCCCACTTATGAGTGAATACACGTGGTGTTTGGTTTTCTGTTCTTGTGTTAGTTTGCTGAGAATGATAGTTTCCAGCTTCATCCATGTCCCTGCAAAGGACATGAACTCATCCTTTTTTATGGCTGCATAGTATTCCATGGTGTATGTGCCACATTTTCTTTGTCCAATCTAAAATTGATGGGCATTTGGGTGGGTTCCAAGCCTTTGCTATTGTGAACAGCTCCACCATATACGTAGTGTGTATGAGTCTTTAGAGTAGAATGATTAATGATCCTTTCCATATATACCCGGTAATGGGATGGCTGGGTCAAATGGTATTTCTAGTTCTAGATCCTTGAGGAATCACCACATTGTCTTCCACAATGGTTGAACTAATTTATGTTCCCACCAACAGTGTAAAAGCGTTCCTATTTCTCCACATCCTCTCCACCATCTATTGCTTCCTGACTTTTTAATGATCAACATTCTAATTGGTGTGAGATGATATCTCACTGTGGTTTTGATTTTCATCTCTCTAATGACCAGTGATGATGAGCTTTTTTTCATATGTTTTTGGCTGCATAAATGTCTTCTTTTGAGAAGTGTCTGTTCATATCCTTCGCCCACTTTTTGATGGGGTTGTTTGTTTTTTTTCTTGTAAATTTGAGTTCTTTGTAGATTCTGGGTATTAGCCATTTGTCAGATGGATAGACTGAAAAAATTTTCTCCTGTTCTGTAGGTTGTCTGTTTCATCTGATGATAGTTTCTTTTGCTGTGCAGAAGTTCTTTAGTTTAATTAGATCCCATTTGTCTATTTTGACTTTTGTTGCCATTGCTTTTGATGTTTTAGTCATGAAGTCTTTACCCATGCCTATGTACTGAATGGTATTGCCTAGGCTTTCTTCTAGGATTTTTATGGTTTTAGGTCTAACATTTAAGTCTTTAATCCATCTTGAATTAATTTTTGTATAAGGTGTAAGGAAGAGATCCAGTTTCAGCTTTCTGCGATTTCCCAACACCATTTATTAAATAAGGAATCCTTTCCCCATTGCTTGTTTTTATTGGGTTTGTCAAAGATCAGATGGTTGTAGATGAGTGGTGTTATTTCTGAGTACTCTGTGCTGTTCCTTTGGTCTATGTATCTGTTTTGGTACCAGTACCATGCTGTTTTTGTTAGTGTAGCCTTGTAGTACAGTTTGAAGTCAGGTAGCGTGATGCCTCCAGCTTTGTTCCTTTGGCTTAGGGTTTCAAGTTCTGTGAAGAAAGTCAATGGTTGTAGATGAGTGGTGTTATTTCTGAGTAC
>NW_012118733.1:797799-839231 GCF_000951035.1 Colobus angolensis palliatus
TAAGGCGATTTTGGGCTGAGACAATGGGGTTTTCTAAATATACAATCATGTCATCTGCAAACAGAGACAATTTGACTTCCCCTTTTCCTAACTGAATACCCTTTCTTTCTTTCTTTTGCCTGATTGCCCTGGCTAGAACTTCCAGTACTATGTTGAATAGGAGTGCTGAGAGAGGGCATCTGTGTCTTGTGTCAGTTTTCAAAGGAAATGCTTCCAGTTTTTGCCCATTCAGTATGATAGTGACTGTAGGTCTGTCATAAATAGCTCTTATTATTTTGAGATACATTCCATCGATACCTAGTTTAACAGTTTTTAGCATGAAGGGCTGTTGAATTTTGTTGAAGGTCTTTTCTGCAACTATTGAGATAATCATGTGGTTTTAGTCATTGGTTCTGTTTATGTGATGGATTATGTTTGTTGATTTGCATATGTTGAACCAGCCTTGCATTCCAGGGATGAAGCCAACTTGATCGTGGTGGATAAGCTTTTTGATGTGCTGCTGGATTTGGTTTGCCAGTATTTTATTGAGGATTTTCTTATCGATGTTAATCAGGGATATTGGTCTGAAATTTTGTTTTTTTTTGTTGTGTCTTTGCTGGGTTTTGGTACCAGGATGATGCTGGCCTCATAAAATGAGTCAGGGGAGATTTCCTCTTTTTCTATTGTTTGGAATAGTTTCCGAAGGAATGATACCAGCTCCTCTTTGTACCTCTGGTAGAATTTGGCTATGAGTCCATCTGGTCCTGGGCTTTTTTTGGTTGGTAGGCTACTAATTACTGCCTCAATTTCAGAACTTGTTATTGGTCTATTCAGGGATTCAACTTCTCCCTGGTTTAGTATTGGGAGGGTGTATGTGTCCAGGAATTTATAATTTTTTCTAGATTTTCTAGCTTATTTGCATAGAGGTGTTTATAGTATTTTCTGATGGTAGTTTGTATTTCTGTGGGATTGGTGGTGATATCCCCTTTATCTTTTTTTTATTAACTATGTAGTATTTTGTTCCATAAAGTGTAAGGTGTTTCCAACCATTGCTTTGATAAACAATGTTGTGATGACTGTGACTTTCATGTGTCATTTAGCACAGAGACCAAATGTTTAGGATAAGTACCCAGAAGCAGACTCCCTGTCCAAAGAGCATAGGCATTTTAACTTTTAATTAGAATATTGCCAAATTGTCCTCTGAACCTTAGGATTTTTTTAATGCCATGGACACCAAACCCATCCATTCCCAGATTTACATCCAGGTCATTTCCTCCACTCATTTCCTGCCTCTTCTCCTAATTTTAGCTCTGATTGCATAATGCCTATGGCTGATCCATAGCTCAGCAGGCAGACAGTTGGTATCTGAATAAGGGGCCAAAGTTTCCCCAAAGTGGGAAGAGGAGGGGCAGGGGGGAGGCATGATGGGGACACAAAGAGGAACTAGTATGTACTGGACATCTTCCAGGAGTAGGAGCTTTCCCTGTGAATCTCATCTGAACTTCACAGCAGCCATGTGAAGCGGGTCACAGTTTTATCTCTTTCAGCTGAGAAAGCTGTGGCTCAGAGAGGTTAATCAACTTAATCAAAGTCACACATAGTGCTATGGGTCGAATTGTCTCCCCACAAAATGTATGTTGAAACCCTAACCCCTGCTCCCTCCTCAGTACCTCAGAATGTGACCTTGTTTGGAAATAGGGTTGTTGCCGATGTAATTAGTTCAGATGAGGTCACATGGAGTCCAGTGGGCCCTAAGTCCAAGAAGACTACTGTCCTTACAAAAAGAGAAAGATTTGGACTCAGACAGAGAGACAGAGAAGACAGTCATATGAAGACAGGGGCCAAGTTTGGAGTGATGCTGCCACAAGCAAGGAACCCCTCCCTGGGGCTGCCAGGAGCTGGAAGAGGCAGGGAAGGATCCTTCTTAGAGGGTTTGGAAGGAGGTGGTCCTACTAACAGCTTGATTTCTGATGGCTCACCTCCAGAGCTGTGAGGGAACACATTTCTGTTGCCTTAAGTCACACAGTTTGTGATGCCCTTTTATGGCAGCCCTAGCAGACTCATACAGCCAGTAAGGGCCAAAGCCAGAAATGTAGCCTAATACGGCCTGACCTTGCACCTCAAGCTAACTCAACTCTGTCACTCAGTGACTGCTGCCCATGAACCTTCAATGGAGTCAGAGGTCCAGGCCTTCCTTAGAGCTGGTGGGAGGAGGCAATGAATCAGAAGTGGGTGAAGTGATTGTAAGCCAAAGCCCACTTCTGGGCATTTGGTGACCCCTCAGCCTCCTGGAAGGCATATTTTATGCAGACTCCTCCAGAACAGTGGGGAGCTACTCTGTTTCAAATTCCCTTGTGGTCAAGACATGACTCTATAAACAAATCCACCTGCTATGTGGTGGTGTCAGGATTATCGAACCTAATCCAGGCGTTGCTAATGTGATATGAGAGGAACGAATGGGCCCTGATTCCCACTGCCTGTTCATGAAGGGTTGGCTATGCTCTTTGCAAACAGGCTTTCAGACTGACCAAGCTGTTTGGTTACTGTTTACAGGGTTGCCTGTGGAGGAAAACAACCAGTCTTCCCCTGTTTCCAGTTTCTGTGGCAACGGGGAGACGTGCTTTGATTTCTGGGGACATCCCTTCCAGTGTGCAGGGGTGTGGTGCATCTGTGTTCCCAGGCTGCAGGAACTGCAGGAGGCCTTTGCTAAGCAGGGGCAGGGCTGCAACCCAGGAGGGGTCCCTGGAGGAGGGAAGGCTGGGACCAGACAGAGAAGGCCAACGAAACTGACTTCCTGAGTCTTCACTCCTGATTTCAGCTGGGGCTTATGCACATGTCAGAGATCAGCCTCAGCAACCAAAGGAAGAGAAGACAGTGAGTTGTAGAGGGAAGGATCTGAACTGGATACAGCCAGGGCGGCATTTGTAAGGCAATCCATTGGAGCACAAGAAGAAAATAACAGAACTCTGAATTACTTTTCTGTCTTGTCTCTTTAAAAGGTTTACTTTTTGTATGTGCTTTATAAAATGCATCATATATTAATAAACTCGTGCATGTAGAAAACAACTGCTATATTGGAAGGCATACTCAGTTTCAGAAAACTGACAAAGGTTTATAATTTTAAAAAATGCGGAGATGTTATTAGAGAAGACAAAGCCATCAATCCATAGCCTGATATTCAGGGCCCTTCCCCTCCTTTCACATCCCCCTCCTCTGCAGTCCAAGTTTTCTGTCCACTGTACCTTAAGCTGAGCCTTTGGCCTTTGATTCATGCTGTTGTCAGTTCTTCCTGAATATTGTGCATATGTGTGCATAGTGCAAAGCCCGGCTTTGGAGTCAGAGATTTAAAGGTACAAAGCTCACCTCTGTCATTTACTAGCTGTTAGACCTATGGAAAGTTATCTATTCATATCCCCGAGCCTCAGTTTTCTCCTCTGTGAAATGAAAACAACAACCTCTACCTTGCAATATTGTTAGAAGGCTTAAATGACACAGTATATATAAAGTGCTTTGTGTTGCTTACTAGGAACTCAGTTAGTGACTTATTATCATTAGCATCATGGTTAATTACCTAACTAATCAGCGGTGTAAATCCTACTTGTTCTTCAAGGACTAATTCTAGGATACCATTCTGATTTTGTCTCTCCCTGATCTAAACTCCCTCCTCCCAACTTGGAAAGCATTTGTCTGTAGAACTAACTCAGCTGTTCCTTGTATATTGCTTCATGTTATTAATCAGATTTGCAAGTGTTTGTATCATTGTCTTCATAGCTCATGCATAGCTCATGCCTGCTTTATGGGATTGTTGACAGTGTCCGATGTTGAGGGCTGCATTACTGCTTCTGCCAGTTAGCAGCCCATTATTGCCTTTGATCCTCAGGTAGCCCTTCTCTTATTTTATTTTTCCCCCTGTATCCCTATTTCCTACTCCTATCATGTCTCATAGGCACTCACTTTTATATGTTTGGCATGTCCTTAATGTGCTTTCCATCGTAAAATACATAAAGCTGCATGATTTTGTTAATATTGTTAATTTATCTAAAATGGTATGCTAAAACGTTTTATTTTGTTTATTGTGGTTTCTTCTCTCTAAATGTCATGTTTTAACTCCATCCATGTTGCTGTATGTATATCTATTTGATGTTTCTAAATGGTACAGATAATTCCTTAATATGCATTTGCCACACTTTATATATTGTATCCCTTGGTGATAGACATACTTTGTCTCTAATTCCTTGATTTGACAACACCACAAGGAGCTTCCTTGTTCCTTATGGACAAGGATTTGTGTAATTCTTAAGGGTGGGATATGTCTCTTAAAGGTCTCTGTGATTCCTTCTCTGAGATATAAATTCAGGAATGGGATTGCCAGGTTACAGGGTAGGGACATATTAATGAGGGCTGTGACTAGGATGAAGCATACAAGGTGCATAGTGCAAAGCTTCGTTTTGAAGTCAGAGATTTAAAGATATGAATTTAAAGGTACAATTTAAGGGATCACTCACTCCCAGGGTCATACAAGTACAGAATTTTAGGAACCTCTCCTAGTTTGCTTTCCAGAATGGCTGGACCCCATCAGCAGTACATGAGGGCGCCCGCTATCCCCACATCATCACCAGCACTTGGTATTACACATCTTTCTAATTTTTGCCCGTTTGATGGGAATATAGTGGCATCTCATTGTCATTTCATCTCCTGCCTTTTTACCTTTCACAAGGGCTTTGTAGGTCTGGGCAGATAGTAGATGCCCTATTAGTAAGTGAATGATGGCTTTGAGGAAATTTTCATGGTGATTTTGACTCTGAAATGGGATGCTGCCTTATTATGCCTATTTTGCTATAAAGTGAATAGTGTAGCATACCTGATATTCACCAATCTTTTACCCCTGAGAAAGATGTGGTTGCAGTCAACATAAGGCAGAACTGAGGCCAAAAGGAGGTTTTTTTTTGACATTCAGTGCTCTTCTCACTATGCCCTGAGTGTCGGTTCCATTGGCACTGATTATTCCATTATAGTGCACATCCTAAACTGTATATAAATGCACACTTCAAGATGGCTACTTCTCATAATGGTGACTAAAGCCATGTGTATTTGATTTCAAATAGTAGTAATGACAGAAACAAAACCTAAACCACCAAGAAGCAAACTTCCTATAGCACTTTTTATGAACAAGATTCTGTACTAAGCATTTGAAGTATTTTAATGCTTTTAGTGCTTGTGGCAATTTTATGGGGCATATGTCCCATTATTATACCAATTTTACAGATGGGAAAACTATGGTGCAGAGAATTTAAGACTTCCCCAAGATTGCAATCACACAATTTATAAATAGTAAAGTCAGGAAAAATGTACTTGTTCAGGTGCCCAGATGACAAGTATCTGGGGATTTGGAAAAATTTGGAATTTTGGTTTTCTGTACACAAGCAAAGGGGTGAGTGCTATGTAGGTTTGTGAAGGCCATGACTAATTCCCTTCTGGTAAAGTCAGAGCCAACCAAAGATGCAAAAGATACAGCTTAATAATAATGCCTCACATTTATGTAAGCCTGCAAATTCCAAAGTGCTGTCTCACCCAGCAGTTCCACCTCATTCTGTATATTTTTGACTGCGAAAGCAATACATGTTTTAGGATGAAATGTTATCTTTTAATTCATTTGAAATGGAGGCATTTGAGATGTTGAAGCAATGATCATACCTAATATTGTCCTAGCTTTTCTCTGTAACATCAGTTTAAAGTGGTCTTTCAGTTTGGGATTGTCTCCATCTTTGCAGCAATGCCTATGTTCTTTGAATGATAATTTAGGAGCTTAATTCTTGATAAAGCCACTTTTTCAGGTTGAACTTTCTGATGGTGGTAAGATAAAAAGGAAAGTTTTGGTGGCCAACAGGTGGGCCAAGGATGGAGTCTGACCTTCACACTTGCTTTATTTGTTCTCATGGTGTTTTATACTTTAGGAATTTCACATTAATATCTAGATTTCTGGCTTACTTTGGAAAAAATCACAAGAGCCAGCAACTTGAGTCTGCATCCCTGAATGAATCTATTCCACCTGCTGAAGATGAATGGAAGCAACTCTCTCAAGTGGAATCTGTGGTCTCCAGTTTCTCAATGTCCCCACCTGCCCCCACCGCCTCTGCTCTGCCACCCCAACTCCTTTCTCTCATGGCTGGTGTATTTCATTCATTTATGAAAGCTGCCTGATTTCTGTGGGCATTTGTATTTCCAACCCCTGTTTTAAGAGATATCTTGTAGATGAGAATTCAGAACTTGTTTGGAAGTTACTGGGCCCGTCAACCCCTAAGTAAGTTTGGATAGGGACAAAGGGAATGTGGGAGTGCTGGGGAATAAGTGGGTGGTTGAGGCAGAGGAATAGGTGAGGTGAGGAAAAAGTGGAGGAATCTTTGAAGTGAAGCTCCTTGAAACTTGTTTTGCTTTAGATCAAAGGGGGACATTTTGCACTGGGCTGTCTCCTGATAGGAATGGTGAATGAGAAGACTGATTTCGAACTTAGAGACAGTCAAGGATAGAGATGGGAGACTGGTTGGGAGACGATCACATGAATTTCATGACTTCAATGCAAATACAATTCTGTTAGTGAATGCTGTGAAGGAAAAGTGATGGAGTGCCCACACTTGTGATGATTCTACCACATCCCTCCCCAGACTTCTTTGCCCACCTCTCTCCTGCAAGTTGTTAAGGGAAAGAGCTGCCTCTTTCTAATGGGTATGATGTGGAGCAGCCTCCTTGGAGCCGGTGAGCAGTGAGTTTAGAGACTTACATTCCCTCACTCTGCAATAAACAAGTCCTGGGTTGCGTGACTCAAGAAGACCCTGCTCTGAGTTTTTGTGGGGATGCATCAGGCTCTCTAAAGTGATCATATCATGAGAGGCCAAAAACATAGAGTTTGGAGATTCACAGGTGGAGGGAAACATTCAGTTCATGGGGCACCTTTGCTCAGAACTTCCATGGAGAACAATCCCGTGACACATTGGTAAGAGGGCAGCCCATACACAATGAGAGTCTTTTGTATTATTATTATTATTATTATTATTATTATTGCCAGGGAGACCTTCATTATACTCACAGGACTCCACCTTAGGAGCTAGTGCCCAAAGTATCTATAATATTAAAATAAGAAATGGGCTTTCTTATCTGAGAGATTAGACAAAAATCTTATAGAATTTTGCCAGCAGAAAACTCTTCCTTGGCTCAGGCCAGTTTTTGGTCTGGAAGCTGCCTAAATTAGGCTAAAATCCAGCTTTGTATCTGATTAGTCTATTAACACATGCTCAGGACTTCTTCTCATGGAAACTTTGTGTTTTGATGACGCTTTGTAATTTGTAGGTGAAGTGGTGGTTTCTGGCATCATATTATAGCAACAAGGTCTTCTGCTTAAATCCATGAGAGTGGGACGTTCATTTATCTGGAATGTGCAAAGGAAGACCTTTTCTGTCTAGCTTCTGTGCCTTTGAGCATGCCATTCATTCTATCTACAATTCTCTCCCTCCATCTGCATGAGGCCGACTTCTATTTGTCCTTCAAAAGTCAGCCCACGTGCCCTTGCCCAAGAAACCTCCCTGACTGTGGTGCTGCTCTCCTTCCACCTGTGTGTTCCTCTGGTGCAAGGGGTCTATCTCTATTTGACATTAATTCATCTGTAATTTCTGCGCGTCTCCCCAAACAAGCAGTGTGTAAGCCCCTTGAGGGCAGGACTATGTTTTGTTCTTTAAAGGAGGATTTTCCCAGCCAGACCCTTCCTGTCCCCCCACCCACTCCCTGCCTGGGTCAGATGCTTCTTTTCTGGGTTTTCCCTCAACGGTGTTGACCCCAGATTGGATCATCTATTCAGGGGTCTCCATGCAGACTGCATCTTCCTCCTTTGGCTTTGTACCTGAGCATCTCTGTCCTAATGCTTGACACATTGAAGGTAGATGACCGACTCATCCTGGCTTGCCTGGGACTTTCCTGATTTTAAAACAAAAAGCCTCACAATTCCACTCCTAGGTATATACCCCAAAGAATTGAAAACTGATACTCAAACCAATACATGTATACCCAGGTTCACAGCAGCACTATTCACAATAGCCAAAAGGTGGAAATAGCCCTAATGTTCATCAGCAGATGAGTAGAGAAACAAAATATGGTATAACCACATGATGGAATCTTATTCAGCCATTCTTATGGCTGAGTAAGAATAAAATGGAATACTGATACATGTTACAATGTGGATGCACCTCAAAAACATGCTAAATCAAAGAGGCCAGACATGGAAGGCCACATTTTGTATGATTTCATTTATATGGGATGTCCAGATAGGCAATACCACAGAGAAGAAATGCAGATTGGAGGTTACCAGGAGCTGAGAGGTAGAGGACAAATGGAGAGTGACTGCTTAAGGGGTACAGGGTATCCTTTTGGGGTGATGAAAATATTTTGGAAGTAGATGGCTGTTGCACAACATTATTACTGTACTAAATAAAGGTCACTGGATTGCTCACTTTAAAGTGAGTACTTTTATGTTATATGCGTTTTATTTCAACAACAACATAAAAAATCTGAATCTTTTGTGAACTGGGATAGTTGGTGTGTTACACCATTTTGCATTGCCAAAAAGGAATACTTGAGGCTGGGTAATTTATGAAGAAAACAGGTTTAATTGGCTCATAGTTCAGTTCCCCAGGCTGTACAAGCATGATTCCAACATTTGCTTCTGGTGAGGGCCTCGGGAAGCTTACAATCAACGCAGAGGCAAAGCAGGAGCCAACACCCCACGGTGAGAGTGTGGGGATGTGCCACACTCTTTTAAACAACCAGATCTTGTGTGAACTGAGAGTGAACCCACTCATTACTGCAAGGAGGGCACGAAGCCTTCCATGAGGAATCTACTCCCATGACCCAAACACCTCCCACCAGGCCCCACCTCCAACCTCGGGGATTACTTTTCAACATAAGATTTGAAGGGGACAAACATCCAAACTGTATCAGCTGCTCACCCTGATTGTCAGGGCTCTATAACTACGGGTTGAAAGAGAGGCTAAAGAGAGAGGGAAGGTTGCTTCCACAGTGAAGTCAAACCCAAGACCTTTTAAAGCTCTTAAAGTGGAATTGCCTAGTGGCAGGGGTGGAAGGCCAAGAGACAGTGTGGCCTCCAAACTGGCTCCCAGGAGGCCCTGAGCCTTTTTTTCATACTCTGGCCCAGCATGGACAAAGCTCCCTCTGATTCCTTATGACCCAGCTGAGAGTAGCCTGGATCTTAAAAGGCAGGCTTTGTTCAGTTTTAGAGGAGAATGAAAGAGAAATAAACATATAAGAGGTATTTATATAGCATGGGCTTCTCCTCTTACTGTTGTTACCTTGCTTGGAGAGGTTTGCAAGCTCATGCTTGCCCCACATTATCACAGGAGGAAAAAGGAAACACCCCAGACATTTCCAGCACTGAACCCTCTATTAGAATAAGCACATTAGAAAAGCTTCCTCTTTGCTGTTTCGTGCTGGCATGCCCTAATAAAGATCTCCAAGGCAGTCAGTGTGTGTGTGTGTGTAGGGGGGGTGGTGAGGGGAGTGAGTGGGGGACGGTGGCTATTCTGACATCTCTAAAACCTCCAGAAAGTTCTGGGGGAGAGGGGGCTTGGCTCTTCCTTTTTTTTTTTTTTTGAGACAGTCTCGCTCTGTCACCCAGGCTGGAGTGGAACAGTGCAATCTTGGCTCACTGCAACCTCTGCCTCTCGGGTTCAAGTGATTCTCCTGCCTCAACCTCCCAAGTGGCTGGGATTACAGGCGCATGCCACCACACCTGGCTAATTTTATACTTTTAGTAGAGACGGGGTTTCACCATGTTGGCCAGGCAGGTCTCAAACTCCTGACCTCAGGTGATACGCCCGCCTTGGCCTCCCAAAGTGCTGGGATTACAGGTGTGAGCCACTGCGCCTGGCCGCTTGGACTCTTCTGTAAGCGGTTTTACTCTGTACGATTTTACTTTCCAGATTGGCAAGAGACAGAAAGCAAGTTTGAGATCCTGGAGAGAGAACAGCTGTGAGGATGGTTAATTCTGGAGGGAGCCTGGACTGCAGAGGTGTGTGACCTCGGTAGATGGAGCTGCTCCTACCTGTGCATAGATAGATTGGCTGTTCTTCTTGCTCCTGGTAAGGTCACGGGCATTGGGTGTTCTCTGGATGAGTCAAGTTGGGTGAGTACTAGCCTCCGCTTGCCTTTCAGACACTGGCAGTCACATGCACACTGTGTGTCCACAATGGGGGAGGAGATGGCTATGTCTCTCATTGCTCTCAGGGTTGCCTTTGCGCAGGGTACCATGGTAATTCTGCCTTAGCCTCAGTGAGCAGAGGAAAGGAGAATAAAAACACATGCAAAGGAACCCAGGAGCTGGAGAGGAGGAATCCACAAAACGTACAAAAGGGGTACCTGAAATAGAGTGGCTGGAATAGACAACTTCAGCAAGGGACTGCTGTAACAAATCATCACAAACATGGTGGTTTAAAGCAACAGCGATTTGTTCTTTTACAGTTCTGGAGGCCAGAAGTCCAAAACCAAGGAATCAGCAGAGCCATACTCCCTCTGAAGTCTCTAGGGGCCCAGCTGTCCCTGCCTCTTCCAGCTTCTGGTGGCTCCTGGTGTTGCTTGACTTGTGGTAGCATCACTTCAACCTCTGCCTCCACTGTCACATGGCCTTCATTTCTGTGTGTATCTGTGTATCCTCTCTCTCTCTCTCTCTTTAAAAATGAGGACACCAGAGATCTACTAGGACCTCTTCTAAACATCTGCAAAAGACCCTGTTTCCAAATAAGGTCACATTTCAAGTTCTGGGTGGACATGACTTCCAACCTACTGCACTATGTGAGGAGATTTAAGCATTGAAGGAAAAGACTCTTTGGTATCAAAAATGTATAGTTTGCCAACTAAAAAATCTGATATATGAATCAAATGAGAAGATGAGACCTGAACTGGTGGCCTTGGAAGATCAAGAAGAAAAACTTGAACAGAACAAAAATATAAAGAGAGGGAACTCTCATGGGACAAGATAGGAGACTTGAAGGATGAGTCCAGGAGCTCCAACATTAGTTCCACAAAACAAAAAAGAAACAGAGAATTAAATAGCAAAATAAATAAAAATAAAAACAAAACATTTCTTAAGTGGAAGCAAATTCTTTGAATCTTCAATTCAAGAGTTTTCACCAAACTCCAGACAAGGATATAGAATTGAGGCAGATTTATGCGTAATCTGGTAAAATTCCTGGTAAACCTCAAGGATAAAGAAAGTCTTTTCCTCACACATTCTCTATTTCTCTATTGGCTGGCTTGTGAAACCATTTGTTATTATGTAACTTTCCATGTTTCCTTGATAAGTTTGCAAGAACTTGATAGCAGGAAGGATGCTTTACTCAGATGTCCATCTGTTCTAACATCTGGAAATGCAAAAAGTTGATGCACAACACAGGAGAACTAGGATACCCTAACAGTCCATGTACAGTAGTCTAAGAGGCACACGGGTATCATTCGGAGCGACGTGGACTACAATAGTGCTAGTGGCCACATGCTCTTGCCTTGCTCAACTTAGGTCGGGGAGGCCTGTGGCTTAATTGGAATATTCAGGAAGAGGTGATAGAAGAAAAGGAAGTCCTATGTAGCATAGCTGGACCAGGGAAACCAACCTGTCATCCTCCAGTCTACATCAGTCACAAGTACAACCTCACCCCTAGTGTGCACTCTCAAAGGCAAGGCCAAGAGAGCCAGGATCCTGCCTCTTAGCATAAAAAATGTCCAAGAGATAGGCAGAGATAGTCAGCTTTGTAGCTTCCAAGGTACAGCCTGAGAGCCTGGTTGTGTGTTTGGGCTAATCAGGAAAATGGGCACAAACCCAGGATGTGTTTGTGGAGTAAAAAGGTACGGGTTAGAAAAGGCAGCAGTGGCCAGGTGAGGTGACTCATGCCTGCAATCCCGGCACTTTGGGAGGCTGAGGCGGGTGGATCACTTGAGGTCAGGAGTTTGAGACCAGCCTGGCCAACATGGTGAAACCCCATCTCCACTAAAATTACAAAAATTAGCCAGGTGTGGTGGTAGGCACCTGTAATCCCAGCTACTTGGGAGGCTGAGGCATGAGAATTGCTTGAACCTGGGAGGTGGAGGTTGTAGTGAGTTGAGATTTTACCATCGCACTCCAGCCTGGGCAACAAAGTGAGACTCCATCCCAAACAAAACAAAACCAAAAAACCCCCAAACAAACAAACAACAACAATAACAAAAAACAGCAGCAGCTAGCCTGGCAAAGCAGATACCCAGGTGACCCCAGTTTTACATCAGGGTCTTAGGAGCTACACAGGCCTGTGTTTGATCCCTAGCTTCTCTGCTCACCTGCAGTGCAAAACTGGGCAAATGTCTATACTCTAAAAACTACCTTGAGGGTGACAAATCTTAAACAGAATAAAAAAAAAAAAATCAAAGTGCTGGTGCAGTAATAGGTACACAGCAAGAACTTGAATGATTTTTTTTATTAATGTTTCTTCTATTTATTTCTATTTTTAAAATAGTGACAAAGCTACATCCAGATTTCGCCTCTAGTAGGGCCTGGATGGCTCCTGTCTGCTCCCTCCAGGTTGGGCTGAGTGGACTGAGATTTAAGTGCTGATTCCCATCCTAGGAGGGAGGAGAGCTGGGAGGGAGGGTGGATCTGACACCCTCATTTAGCCAAGCCACATATCAGATAGAAAAGTTGAAATCACTGCTCTCCATTTTTGGCTCTTTATTTTGAAATTATGACACGGGCCTCCAAGGTTCAACCCCTGAAGGCCTTTGCACACACTTCTCTCATTATCTCTCCTTGCCA
This sequence comes from Colobus angolensis palliatus, assembly GCF_000951035.1. Lineage (NCBI taxonomy): Eukaryota > Metazoa > Chordata > Mammalia > Primates > Cercopithecidae > Colobus > Colobus angolensis. The sequence continues at coordinate 810,617 of NW_012118733.1, forward strand.
TTTCCTTTATTTGGAATGCTTTTCCTTCAGATCAGTATGAACTGGTTTCCTTCAGGTCTCACCTCTATTCCCCCTCTCAGTGAGGCCTTGCTGGGCCACCTGAATCTCCAGTTACACTCAATTGTCTAGGCCATGTTTTATTTTCCTCCTATCACATATCATCTCCAGATATTTTCTTTCATCACCCCCTTTTAGAATGACTGTCCCACAAGGGCAGCACCTGGCCTGTCTCCTATACCACCCTCAGGGCAGTCCCAGCTCATGGTCTGCTCTCGATAGATGGATATCAATTAGTGAAATGCTGAATAGCAGGTCCCAGAATTGGGTGTGAAGGGCATTGTAGAGCAAAGCCTTAGCTTCAAATGTCAGGCTAAAGGGTTTTAGTTGGATTTACTGAAGTGCGTTTTTGGTAAGGGCATTAAACCCATGAGAGTAAGGTTTATATTATTTTGGAATTGGGGCAACTGCTATCAGTGTTTTAAAAATGTCTTATGAATCTTGATTGGAAGGATCCTTTTGCTTTTTTAGACATTTTGTTTTTGATTATGCACAATTTCCTTCTGATGGAAGAGGCAAAACAAGGGGAAGAAGCTTGAGTGATGGGGCAACACCCCTCTCACCCACAGTGCCCAGGCCAGAACTCGGACATGGAAAGCCATGCTTCAAAGAGGGCATCTGAGGTTGACCTGATCATCTAAGCCATGGAGGGGAGATCTGGAGTTTAATGAATGAGAAATACAGAGAGGGCAAGTCAAGACTGGCCATGAGGAAGAGACCAGGAACACGGGGCCTGGGACATCAGGGAAACTGTGTTGACTCTGGGGCATATGCCAGTTATGTTAAAGGAAGTCATCTCGATTCACTTGGTGGGGCGAGAGCTTTGTTATGACTGCAGCTGGCATTCCCTCTAGAACGAGTCTTTCCTCCCACTTCAGTTTGTATACAGCTCTTCCAAGTTGTGGTTGAAGGATGGCTGCCCTGGCTTTAGAATGATTTCTTTGAAGCCAGTGTTTCTCAGACTTTTCCATCAAAAGTGCCACCTTATGGGAAGAGCCCTGCAAAGTTGGCTCCAGGCATGAAATTTCTTGGAACATTTCAATGCTTTATTTGAAAACTAGGTGAATTTTGCATTTTATATTCATATCTGTTTGAATATCAAATCATGTTTGAAATGATCATTGGGTAAAAAAAGTAATCATTTTATTTTTAAAAACCAAATCTTTGAATGAAATGGATTTCTTTGAATACCACTTTATTAAAATTAACAAGTGTACAGAACATGTTCTGTATACTCTGAAACTTTGCATGCCTCCATGTTCCTCTGGGAAGAATTGAGTTGAGGCCACAGGAAGAACAACTCGAGGTAGCTCTTGGTTCTGATGGTTCACAGATCTGGGAGAATTTGTGCTGCCAGGACTTGGCCATGCTTTTCACTAACTGTACCAGAACAACTCCCAGATAGAGAAGGCTTGTTTCCTAGTAGTTGAGAGCTGTGAAATGGCGAGACATGAAAGAAGCATTGGGCTAGGTTAACTCTCATCAATGTCTTTGTTTATGAGTCTAGATGGGGCTGGCAGATGCCTCACATCAGCATTATTTAGACATTAAGCGATTCTAATTGGAGACTAACATGTGTCCTCATCACAGTTGACCTTATTTATGGAGTGGCTGACATCTGAATGTCAAATTTGCATCAGTGACTTCTCTCTTCTAATAACCACTTTAATATGTAAATAACAAATTTGCAGCAGGGAAAAATATACATGATATTCTGATGATTGCTCGGAAGATGGCTTCCTTCTGTACATGAAGATGGGAGGGCGAGTGGATTCCTCCTTTTAATTGGGAGACATTGGCTAAAAGATAGAGCCAGAAAAAAAGGACACATTTTACCTTAGATCAGCAGACGTGTAGAGTTCCTAGTTTGTTAATACACTTGGCTAAGGACAGGGGGAGACCCTACTTAAAGATAAGGGAACTAAGCTCTGGCCTCAGAAAACTTGAAGCTGTTATAAGATAGAATAAGAAAGTATACAAATCAGTATACATCACAGAACTACGTGATCCAGTCATGAGGGAGAGGTACAAGTAACGCTATTTTGTGGTTGTCTCATTGGAAGGACCCCTGGAAAGGTGGTGCATTAAATAGGAATGTGATTGTCTCTAAAGCCCAGCAAGCCCTATGACTGAGACTTCAATGCAAACCTCTGAGTCGTCTCCTTCTGTGAGAAGTCTTGGATATGTAGTCCAGGCAGGTGCAGTGACTCTCTAGGGCCCCAGAAACCCAGGCTGTTTCTAGCATTCCCCCTTTGCCACACTTAGTATGAAGGGCTTGGTGCTGTGTTTGTTGCCTCATGGTTGCAAGAGGGCTGCTTCATCTCTAGACCTCAAGTCCACATTCCAGATTGGAAATGGGAAGGGCAAAGGAACAAAAAGGCCTCTCTTCAATAACTTTATTATTATTATTTTATTTTATTTTAAATTCTGGAAGGGAAGCCCTTCTTGGCAGACTTCTGACTTTATCTTATTAGCCAGAACTGTGTCACAGGCCAGCCCTATTTGGAAGTACCCAGGGAGGAGAGGATTGTGAGTGGGGTTTGGGTAAACAGTGGTGTCTGCCTGCCAGAGGTACACTGGAGGAGGCAGGAGGCAGTGAAGCTACAGTATGGGTGAAGATTTCATCAGGTATGTGTGCGTGTATGTCTTCGTCAGTTTAGGCTGCTGTAACAAATTAGTATAGAAAGGGTGATATAAACAATATAAACAGTTCTGGAGGTTGGGAAATCCACGATCATGGAGATAGCATGCCTGGGTTCTGGTGAGGGCCTACTTCCTGGTTTGCAGTTGACATCTTCTGTGTCCTCATATGACAGAGAGAGAGAGAGAGAGCTCTCTTGCATCTCTTTAAGTGCAGTACAATAGTCTCCTCTTATCTGCCGTTATGCTTTCTGCTGTTTCAGTTATGGGTGGTCAAATGAGGTCTGAAAACATTACATGGAAGATTCCAGAACAGAAAAAAGCAATTTGTAAGTTTTAAATTGCATGCCATTCTGAGTAGCATGATGAAATCTTGTGCCATCCAGCTCTGACATGAATCATCCCTTTATTTTATAAAGTATCCACACTTTATAGAATACCCACCCTTAGACACTTAGTAGCCATCTGGGTTATTAGATCAAAAACACATAGTGGGTTTGGTACTATTTGCAGCTTTGGCCATCTGCTGAGGGTCTATTCCCTATGGATGAGGGGGGACTACTATAATCCCATCAGGGACACTCCACCTTCATGACCTTGTCACGTCCCAAAGACCCCACCTCCTGTACCATCACACTGGCGATTAGGGTTTCAATGTATGACATTTTTGGAGACTCAAACACACAGTCCATAACTGTGGGAGAGGGGGCGCTTAGCATGAGGGAAGATAGAATAGTGTGAGGCATGGTTAATAAGGAAGTGGAGAGCATTGGGAATGGAGTTTGAGGGTGGAGCCAGGAGCAAGTGACTCTGCAGTGTGCTTTGGGGGAAGAAAATGAAGCCGAGGCAAGACACAGCAGGACTGCACGATGCTGTCTGTTGGTGGAGGCAGAGGATGTGTGTGTAGAAGGGCTGTGGAGCTGGGTCTAAGGGCCCTGTGGATTCAGATCTGACCCCACTACAGGCAGTTCTGATGTTCTTGAACCTTCCTTTTGGGGAGAACAGTTGCTATTACTTGGCCTGTATGCATGGTAGCTGAGTTCCCACAGAATTGCCACACTGAGTAGGGGCTAAAGATGTTTCCAATTTCCGTCTTAAACATCTGCATTCCTAGGGAAAGGGGAAAGAGGTAAACAAAAGTATTAAGATAATACCTCGGCTGGGCACGGTGGCTCATGCCTGTAATCCCAGCACTTTGGGAGGCTGAGGCAGGCGGATCACAAGATCAGGAGTTCAAGACCAGCCTGGCTAATGTGGTAAAACCCTGTCTCTACTAAAAATACAAAAATTAGCTAGGCATGTTGGCGCATGCCTGTAGTCCCAGCTACTCGGGAGGCTGAGGCAGGAGAATTGCTTGAACTTGGGAGGCGGAGGTTGTGATGAGCCGAGATCATACCACTGCACGCCAGCCTGGGTGACAGAGCAAGATTCCATCTCAAAAAAAACAAAAAACAAAACAAAACAAAAAAACCCCCAAAACTCATATAGATCGTGTTGCTAATTAGGGCAAGCTGGCTGCTATTGTATTCACTTGTTTGTTGAGCAATAGTTCTTGAGTGCCTACTGTATGCGTGGCACTGGGCTTGGTGCTAAATAACTACAAGTCTTTGCCTGCCAAGAGCTGTCAATGTGATAAAGAAGAAAAGACAGAATTAGTAACCATGCCAGGCAGCACAGGGTGACACTCCCAAATGAGTGGTTCAGATAGAATGTGAATTCACGGGAGCTGTGGGTCGCTGTGTCACAGAGAAGGTGGCACTTAATTTGTAGGCATTGAAAAGGTGGTAGAATTTGAATGAAAAGTGGGGAGAATGGCAGGTCATTCTAAGTCAGAGAAGAGGCTGAGGAAGGAGGTGATATGGCACAGGGCATCACCCACACAGGAGAGGGAGAGAGACTGGTCTAGGGAATGCCAGGGTGGGATGGGGACTACTGAGTCAGGTCATGATGGTGCATCTATCAGGAAAGGGCAGGGGGAGAGAAGTGGGTGGCCCTAGGATTGATCCTGGCTCCACTCACCACTAATCACTTGTGTGTGCTTGAGAAAATATTTCAACTTCCTAGAATCTCAGAAGCATCTTTAAAATGGGAGCAATAATACTGACCTAGAGGGTAGAGGTATGGTGCATTGCAGTAGTATCTTAAAATAAAAGCGTGTGTTCTGGGGTCAAAGAGACCTGGGTTTAGTCCCGATTATTATATGACCTTGGATACGTTATAATTTTACCTATAAATCTGTCAGGGTTCTTAATGTTTTTGAGATGCGCAGAAACTTATGCTGGAGGTTAAACCTCACAGGAGTTGGGTAAAGGATATTCATTAGTGTCTGACTTTTTCAGGAGGGCCACTGAGCCAGGTTTGGAAGGCATGTAGGCTACCCGGCAGCAGGACTGCCTCAGGGGAGGAGATGCCCCTGCCACTGCTGCTGGGCCAGACACTGCTGCACGCCCTGCTTGTACAGGGTACTGTTACCTGCATCCCTGCCACTGGATGTGGATGTCCCTGAGGTCACCCTTTCTTTGGTGGCTTTCCAGGGGAGCTTTAGGTCACCAGATTCCCAAAGCAGATCTTCTGGGTGCATCTGTTTGGCAGAGATTGGGTCACATGCCTGTGCACTGGCTGCAAAGGAGGCTGGGAAATCGAGCTCCACTGTTCTACCTTCAAAGGTGGGAGAGGCTCTGAATGAAAGAAAGGTATTCAAAGGTTTCAGGAGCCAAATGCATGACTAGTATTCCTACAATGTAGCTTATGAGCTTTTGAGGACTAAATGATATCATGTGTGTCAAGCACTTAGCCTGGTGCCTGGCACAATAAGCAAGCAGTAAATGCTAACTATTATTAACTGTTAATGGCAAATGTGGAAATGCCTAGGAAGAAGCGGGTGGTAAGTGTGCTGACAGCTGACAAAGCAGTCTCCCAGGGAGAAGAATTCAGCATGGCCCACGACCTCACCCTTGGTATCAGAGGCTCTGAAAACTGACTCAGCTGCATGTGGAGCCTGAATTTGTCTCAGGAGCCAACTGCCCCATTCCTGTTGAGTAATTCTAATTTATTAAATAACAGAAACCACCGTGTCCATGTATCCCCTGATGGGCCTGTCTATCACATAGTCCTGTCCCTGTGGGAGAGACCCATGGGAAACCATATGAATTAGAAGTTCATTTGGTGAGCATGAACTCAGATTGTGGAATTTCAGAATAGGGGTTAGAGGATGAAGAGTTGTTTGACTCATCAGTCCAACGCAGGGAATCAGGGGTATCCTGTGGCTGGGCAAGTCCTGTCCTGGACCAATAAAACCCCTGGACCAGTGGTATGCTAGCAGGTTGGAAAGAGAGGCCCGGATTTGTAGCATTTACCAATTCTCATGGTCAGTTTCACCGTGGTCAATTTCAAACTACCAACCTGATATGATATCAATCATACCAAGAAGGAAGAGTTGGGAAAAGCACTCAATATGCTCTTGTAAGCCTGTACAAGCTGGTTCTACCACATGTCTCCCCTGAATTGAACTCTGCTGGGGGTGGGCTCTTAAACTTTTACATTTTGTTATTTTTATTTTATTATTATTTTTGAGATGGGGTCTCATCCTGTTGCGTAGGCTGGAGTGCAGTGGCACAATCCCGGCTCACCGCAACCTCCGCCTCCTGGGTTCAAGCAATTCTCCTGTCTCAGCCTTCCATGTAGATGGGACTACAGGCGCATACCACCATGCCTGGCTAATTTTTTGTACTTTTAGTAGAAACGGGGTTTCGTTATGTTGGCCAGGCTGGTCTCGAACTCCTGACCTCTTTTTCCCTCTTCTAATTGCAAAAGACCTGAGGTAGAACATTGGAATAAGGAAAGGGATTAAAAAAAAACTTAAATGTCAACCGAGCAAACCACTCTTACCATAGCGATTTTTTTGTTTATAGTATTTTTTTCTTTTTTGACTTGCATCATATGAAATTCATGAAATTCAACCATTTTGATTCATAAAAAGGCAATTTTATATATGATTTGACAGAATACATTTCACATTGTATATCAAGTTTTATGGCCTGCTCTGCACATACTGTTATATCATAAACATTTCCCTATGTCATTAAATTTTCTTTGAAGTTGAGGTGTGTAATGGCTATTTTCTAGTAAATTGGTTGTGTGGCCATAATTTTAAAACCATTTATTTCATTATAGGACATTTGAATCCCTTCCTCCCTCCCTTCCTTCCTTCTCTCCCTTCTCTTGCTATTATAAGAAGTGCAGAAATGAAAATTTTTGTAACATGAATTTTTGTGCCTATCTCTGATTATTTCCTTAAGATATAACTGAGAATTACCTTAGAAGACCATCTAAACATTGGAATAACTTTAAAAATCCTGATACATTAATGCCAACATGCTTTCCTATAATTATACGAATTTATCCCCTAACAATATATGAAAGTGAAGGTTTTATTGCAAAGTTGTTACCAATGAATATTGACTTTTATCTCTATCTTTTCCAAGTGCATTAGAAAAAAATGGTAGAGTAAGTTTGTTTCACATTTAAAAATCTCCAGCAATGAATAGAGAGAACAAATGAGGGAGATTCTTGTCTGAACCTCTGTTATGACCATCTGTTATAATGCTTATTTCAACAAGATGGGACAGAGGCAAAGTTTTAGACTCATGGCCCCAAGCTATTTAGGGCCATCCCTCTATCCATGCCCTCTCTTTTACCTACCACCTTCTATGCCCTTTTCCGCCAACAGTATGACAATGGGTGGCCCTGATAGGTGAGTAAGCCTGTGGCCAGATGGCTGAGCATTTCTGATTTTTTACATGACTGAGCTGAATTACTATCATTTGGTATAGGTGACTCAGCTATGCAATCATAACACATTGTCAGGAGCAGAAAGAACTGGTGTGGGTGGCTTATCAGGTCTCGGGCACAGGGCCCTGTTATGTTGCTCCAGCTTGCTCATTTTCAATTTATTTCCAACTTCAATATACGACTTCCAGATTGGCAAATCTGGTTTTTAATTTCCACCTGTGTGTTGGGGGTGTGGGGAAGGGAGAGGGAAAAGGCAGGCGGAAAAAGAGGAATGCACAAGAGTGTCATTATGGGTTGGCAGGCACAGACTGAGAATTTGCTTTGGGGTAGAGGGAGGAATGAGCAATGAGATAAATCCTCCAATTCGGTTCCAATTGTCAAAGCTGAAAACTCAAATACGTGGGAGAATGGTGTTGTCTTTGTTCTACCACTGATGAAGAATGTCAACAGCTGATTGTGCATTTAAGCCAAAAAATGTAAAGCTGTGGGATGTTAGGGGAGAAAAGGGTCATCCAAAACAGATTTTCCAAGCACTGAGTTCATGGACCCGGGAAAGGGATTCTTCTTTGTTGGCAGTGGCCACCATAGCCTATGTCTCTTCTTGCCCTTCTCCTCTGTGGTTCCTGATAGAGAATGGCGAGTGCTTGTTCCATGTCATGATCTGGGTTGAGACTGGCTTAGAACTTCCTGTGGAAAAATGTGCACAGGATGGCAGAGTTAGTCACACTGGGTGACACTAGCGGCCCTGGCTGGACAGTTATCAAGTATCTCTATGAACTGAGTATGGTAGTCACCTTCTATGGCCTCTGTGAGAATTAAGATACCATGCTTTTTTAAAACATTTTGGGAATAAGGTCTATGGATGTATTTTTTCTGTTTGTTTATTTTGTATCATGGTGTAATATACATAACATAAAATGTACCATTGTAACCATTTTTAAGTATGCAGTTCAGTGGCATTAAGTACATTCACATTGTGCAGCCATCACCACCTCCCATCTCTACAACTTTTTCATCATTCCAAATGGAAACTGTTCCTATGAAACAATACATCTCCATTCCCCCCTCTCTCCAGCTTTTGATAACCTCTACTTTACTTTCAGTCTCCAGGAATTTGACTATTTGAGGTACTTCATATAAGTGGGATCACACAATATGTGGCCTTTTGTGGTTGGCTTACTTTAATCAGCATAATGTCTTTAAGGTTCATCCATATTGTAGCATGCGTCATTCCACCTTCCTTTTATTTAAAAATTTTACTTTAAGTTCTGGGATACATGTGCAGAATGTACAGGTTTGTTACATAGCTATACATGTGCCGTGGTGGTTTGCTGCACCTATCAACCCATCATCTAGGTTTTAAGCTCCACATGCATTAGGTATTGGTCCTAATGCTCTCCCTCCCCTTGCCTCCCACTCCCTGACAGGCCCTGGTGTGTGATGTTCCCCTCCCTGTGTCCATGTGATCTCATTGTTCAGCTCCCACTTATGAGGGAGAACATGTGGTGTTTGGTTTTCTGTTCCTGTGTTAGTTTGCTGAGAGTGATGGTTCCAGCTTTATCCATGTCCCTGCAAAGTACATGAACTCATTCTTTTTTTATGATTGCATTGTATTCCATGGTGTATATGTGCCACATTTTCTTATCCAATCTATCATTGATGGGCATTTGGGTTGGTTCCAACTCTTTGCTATTGTAAATAGTGCTGCAATAAACATATGTGTGCATGTATACTTCCTTCCTTTTCAAGGCTGAATAATATTCTGTTATATACCACATTTTAGCACATGTATGTAAATACCACCTTCTGTTTATTTATCCATAGATGGATCTTTGGATAGTTTCCTTCTTTTGGTTGTTGTGAATAATGTTGGTATGAACGTGGGTGTGCAAGTGTCTGAGATCCTACTTTCAATTCTTTTGGGTGTATACCCAGAATTGCTGGATGATATGTTAATCCTATGTTTCTAAATGTATAATGTTCTAAAAATGAGACAGTAGGGCAGTGAAACTATTCTGTCTGATACTGCAATGGTAGATACATGCATTGTACATATGTCACTATCCATTAAGTGTACAGTGCAAGAAGTGTACCCTGAAGTCAATGATGGACACTAGTTCATAATAATGTATAGATATCCATCCAGCACAAATGTACCACACAAAGCAAGATGTTGGTAATAGGAGAAACTAGAGTAGAGGGAGAGAGGGGGTATATGGGACCTCTCTGTTCTTTAGGCTCAACTTTTCTGAAAAAGTTTTGTTTCTAAAAAACAAAGTCTGTTAATATATTTTTTAAAAGAGAGAGTATAAAGAACTTAAACAGAACTACAGTTTGACCCAGCAATCCCATTACTATCTCATTCTGTCAAAAAGACACATGCACTTGTATGTTCATTGCAGCACTGTTCACAATAGTAAAGACGTGGAATCAACCTAGATGACCAACTATGGTAGATTGGATAAAGAAACTGTGGTGCATATGCACCATGAAATATTATGCAGCAAAAAAAGAATGAAATCATGTCATTTGCAGCAACAAGAATGCAGCTGGAGGCCATTGTCCTAAGTGAATTAACACAGGAACAGAAAACCAAATACTGTATGTTCTCACTAGTAAGTGAGAGCTAAACAGTGGGTACTCATGGACACAAAGGTAAGAACAATAGACACTGGGGACTCCAAAAGAGGGGGGCAAGAGCTGAAAAACTACCTATTGGGTCCTATGCTTACTACCTGGGCGATGGGGATCAATCTCTAAATCTCAGTATAACGCAATATGCCATTGTAGCACATCTGCACGTGTACCCTCTGAATCTAAAATAAATGTGGAAATTTTTAAAAAAGAGAACTTCATGGAGGAGTCCACTGAGTAGTTCCCATGTAAACGTCAGGTCCTCTTCCTTCACTCCATCTGTTGTAATTCCATGCCTTGCTGGCCTTTGGATGTCATGGGGAGTGCCATTCTTATTTACCTCACCCTCCTGGAGTCCTCCCCCAGCACCCAATTCCCTCTGTACTGTAGCCTCCCCTTATCCATGGGAGATACGTTCCAAGACCCCCAGTGGATGACTGAGACCATGGATGCTCTGTTACCCAGGCTGGAGTGCAGTGGTGTGATCTCGGCTCACTGCAGCCTCTGCCTCCCTGGTTCTAGCTATTCTCCTGCCTCAGCCTCCCAAGTAGCTGGGACTGCAGGTGCACACTGCCATGCCTGGCTAATTTTTTGTATTTTAGTAGAGACAGGGTTTCACCAGGCTGGTCTTGAACTCCTGAGCTCAGGCAATACACTCACTTCGGTTTCCCAAAGTGCGAGGATTACAGGTGTGAGCCACTGGGCCTGGCCCTTTTCTTTCTCTCTATATACACCTATGATAGTGTAATTTATAAATTAGGAACAGTAAGAAATTAACATAAATAACTAATAATAAAATATAACAATTATAAAATTTGAAATTTATGGAATGTGAGCTTGCTCTCTCTCAAAATATCTTACTGTATGATACTTAGCTATTTTTGGATTGTGGTTGACTCTGGGTAGCTGAAACTGCAGAAAATGAAACCTCAGATAAGGGGGACTACTGTAGATCACTCCCAGCATCTGGCCTTTCTCCTTCTTTCCGGAGACTTCTCTGAACTCCTTTGCCCTTGCTTGGGTCACACAGAGGAGGAATGCTGTTCACCAGGGAGAAGAAGTCAGCTCTAGAGAAGCCTGGTGAGGGTCCCAGGTGCATTCAAAGTCAAGTCAGCACCAGCCTCTGTCTCCGGGGCTCCAGATGGCTGCTGGCTCCAGGTGGCTGCTGGCTCCAGAGCAGATTTTCCAGTCGTCAGCACTGTCAGCGAACGAGGTTGCTGTGGAATCTTCTAGGCTCCATTGCTTTCCTCAAAAAGAAATCAAAATTCTTTATTATGGTGTCTGAGTCTCTATTTGCAGCTTCCAGCAACGTGGTGACAGTTTGTTTGCTACAAGACAAATATTCTATATATAATCAAACACTAAAATGTGACTGAGCTTGAAAGAAGGGAAAAAGGAAGCCCCCAGGTGCCATAAACACAGAGGGTGGTGAGAGTGAGAATGAGAAGGATTTTACTGCTGCAGTTGGCTGGGGTTTCAGGTGGATAAAGGCTCTGTGTCCTAGAGACTGACTTTTATTTCCTATTGAGCAGTTAGAGACCCGACCAGAGGCCTGTGAAGAGTAGGGAGAGGATAGCCTCAAAGTGCCCCTTGGTCTTGGGCACTAGAAAAGCCCTTCACACCAGCATTAAAGTTATTAAAGGGAAATTACAACTCCAGGTCTGTATCCAAACTGGGCATCAATTGCTGAAAGGCAAGGGATTAACATAAAAGTGGTCCAAGACCATTTATGTACCAGAATCCCAAAAAAAGCAAACCTAATGCTGCTGTGTTATATTTTACAACTCGGGGTCCATTAAAATCCTATAAGGAATACAACACTCGTTAAAGATGACCTAACAACAGCAGCAGCAGTAATAATTATACCACATAAGAAAACCAACCACAAAGAGGTAGATTCAGCTAAAACAACAAATGGACATGTTTAGCACATTTAGTACTATTTAGCAAAATAGTACCCCAAGAAATAAAAATTACAAAACACATTGAAAAACCCCCATAAAATAAGTTTGAAACAAGAAGGAAAGAAAAATGAATAAGAGTAAGAGAATCATAATAAAATGACATTCAAATCTATTTTCACCACAAGATTTTGAACATTTTGGGACAGGGTCTCATCTTATGCATTCACTCTGTGCCCCCAGAACCCAGGACCCAGTAAGACTTAATGGATGTTTGGTGAAAGAACGGTGTCTCCTCATCACTGCCTTAGGAGGATGGTGGCTAAGCACATCTGATATGTGCCTAGATTCTGCCCCTTTCTATTCCATGTGCATCAAGGTAGGACAGGTCAGTGGTCCACAGGGAGCAGCTCTAGGGTCTTCTATTTGGACACTCTTATCTTTTTTTTTTTTTTTGCCTTCAATGGTATAAGGGTGCTAATCCCAGAATCAGGCATATGCCCATTTCGTAATATGGCACAAAGGTGAAAGACATATACAAAAGTAACTTTTCTGTTCAATATGACCATTAATACCAGGAAGCCCATTTTTCCCCCCAAAAGACTATGGCAAAGAGCCCTGGAGAGTTTCATGCTTATATGCACACAGAGCTCCCAGCTGTGCACACAAAACTCTCCCTCCAGTTAATCCTTTGGGCAACTTGGTGAAGTGGGAAGACATTGAACTTGTGCTGGAAGAGTTGGCTTAGTTTTGTCCTGAGCATCATGAGCCTGGTCCTTGAGTGATGCTCTCAGCTTCTCTGATCTTTAGTTTATATCATATATTGAATGTGGTGAATAAGACACAATCTCCCAGGATAGCCAGGAAGCTTGAATAACAGGGTGAAAACATCCTATAAAAGTTAAAGTGCAATATAATATGAGGGAGACTGATCCCTGATGTAGAGTAAAATGCTTCACTATATGTGGCAGAGCAAGCGACCGTGTAAGATTGGCGGTGAGGAGGCATTATCATGGCCCCCAGAGGAGATAACATCTAAGCCAGGATTGGAAGGAGAAATCTTGGGTGGCAGAGGAATGAGCACATGCAAAGCTGGAGAAGAAAGCACATGGGACTTTAGAAAGAAAACCAGTGTGGCTAGATCGTGTCCTCCCTTCTACCCAGTGGCCTCCCTGAAATTCATGGTGTTGAATTTCTAGGTCTTGCCCATGTAAGCGGTTGATGAAGGAGAGTCCCTTCACCCCAACTGTCTACTCCAGGCATCCTGCACCCCTTTTTGTTCAGCCTTTCTGGTGCTGAGCACTCTAACCTCACTTCAATCCTTGCTCTAAGTATCATCTTCTTCCGTTAAATTCAGATATGTCCAGTCGCAGGGGTATGTGCCTCCCCTCCTGCACAGCCTCCTCTCTCCTAAATGCCCACATTTGTTCTTTTTCTAGCCCTGTTTATGATCCCCCTCCCCATTCACTGCTCTGCTTCTTCCCGGCTGCCATTTTATTTTAAATGTGGGGTGAGCTGATATTGAACAAGATTAATTTAACAGCCCATCAGCACAACACATGTGACCAACATCTGTGAAAACAAGTATCTTAGGAAAGTTAAATAAGGCTTGAAAAAGACTTCCTAGTATCAGACTTAGAAGCATTGGGTTTGGAAGGAGGCAGAGATAGTGGAATCAAACCAGGACCAGCAAAAGTCCTGCATTAGTCAGCATTCAACATGTTTTCTTATGCACAAGGCACAGTGTTGGAGGCTGAGGGAGACACTGAAGTGTCTAAGATGTGGTCTTTGCCAGAAGGATGGTATAATCTATTTTACAGCGATAAGGGGAAATTAGAAAATAAAACGAGCAAACAGCCAATATTTTAGATAGTTCATTGAGTTCCTTCTCAGTACTTGAGTCCAAGCTAAAGAGATGTTATTTTCCTCAACCCTAGTGTTGAACTTTGTTCAGGAAATAGAGTTGACCAGTATGTCATGGGCTGAATTTAGAATGTACACTCACAGATGACGTTGTGTAGGGCGCTCAGAGTGTCGGGGCAAGAGCGGTGCTGGGTTTGCTTCCCTGGAGGATACTGCTGCTTCAGAGTTTGTGTGTAAACTCTCTTACAGTCATCTGTGGGGGAGGTTGTTTCAGTGATAGAAACTTGGAGTTTCAAGAGTTGATGAAACTGTTAGGTGCCACCTACCACCTATGGTTGGAAAAGCTTCCACGGTGCCCCTCTCAGGGAAAGAGCAGGTCAGCAGATAAGACCCTGGATTTAGGGGTTCAGAGACCTGGTTCAGTGCCTAGTTCTATTGCTTTTTAAGCTGTGTGGCCGAGTGAGTTACTGCAAATTTCTAAGCCTGGGATTCTTGAATTGGTCAGGACTCTTGGTTGCAAGTGATAGAAAATCCCATGGGAATGGGTTTACATGGCGTTTTCTTCTGATGCTGCTTCTGATACTAAATATACGTCTTTTATCCACACCAACAACCAGTTCTCCACACCAACTGGGTGTCCGACAGTTCGATTCAATTCTGACATCAACGACCTGGAGGTAATGTAGATCCCTCAGGATAGAGACTCGGTCTCACTAGACTTCCCCCACTTCTGATGCCAGTTGCAAGATTTAGGGGCCACCAGTACTTCTGACTGACCACCTACAAATTTGGGGATTCCTAGGACCCTCCCCCTCAGGTTTGATAATTTGTTAGAGTGACTCACAGAACTCAGAAAAGCACTTTGCCTGCTGTTACTGAGTTATAAAAGAAACAACTTAGAAACATCCAAATGGAAAACATGCAGAGAGCCAGGTCTTGGGGTGGTGGGTGCAGAGTTTTCATGATCTCTTGGGGCTTGCTACCCCTCCAGCATCTTCGCCAACCTGGAAGCTCCCCAAGTTTGTTGTTTGAGAGTTTTATAGAGTTTAATCTCCAGCCCCCTTCCTCTTCCCAGAGGTCAGTGGATGGGGCTGAAAGTCCCAGTCCTCTTATCACTTGATCTTTCTGGTAACCAGCCATCCTGAGGCTATCTAGAAGTCTCAGTCTCAGTAAACTCATGAGTATAAACTCACGTGTGATCAAAAGGGATTCATTATGAATAACAAAAGATGCTCTGACCCCTCAGTTCCAAGGGTTTTAGGAGTTCTGTGCCAGGAACCAGGGACAAAGACCAAATACATATTGTTATTATACCACAGAGTTTAATTATGATAAGGGGTTTCAGGCAGTTGGGGCTCGGGTAATTGAAATATTCAGTGCTTGTTTTAGCCAGAGACCTGGTTTGTTCTGGAATTCATTTTCCTCCACTTCTCAGCTTTAGCCTACCTTTGTGTTGGCTACATTCTTAGGCAGGCTGTCTTCAAGAGAATAAAACTGACTGCTGGCAGCCCGAGATGTGTTTATTCCTAGAGTTTAGCAACCTCTACAGACAGAAAGCTGCTCTTTCTCGATAGTTTCAGAAAAAGAGAATCCCATAATTTCTCTTTTGACTGGTGTGGGTCACATGTTTATCCCTGAGTTAATCATATAGCCAGGGGGTGCAACACTCTGATTAGCTCCACCCAAATCATCACTAAACCCTGGGATCCTGCACGAGCCCCACCCAAACCACAAGACCCAAGAATGGGGAGTGAGGGGTTTCTGAAAGGAAAAAAGATTTTGTCTCATCAGCAGGAGGAGAAATGGTGAACAGGCAGGCAAAACCAACAGTTATTCATGCCCTCTTTCCCTCCCTCCCTCCCTGTCTCCCTGACTTTCTCTCTCTCTCTCCCCCTCTCCCCCGCTGCTCCCCACCTTTTCTTTCTCTTTCTTTCGACAGGGTCTCACTTTGTTGTCCAGGCTTGGAGTGGCATGATCATACCTCACTGTAGCCTCAACCTCCCAGGCTCAAGCAATTCTCCTGCCTCATCCTTCCAACTAGCTGGAAGTATACCCACCATGCTCAGCTCATTAAAAAAAAATTTTTTTTTTTTTGAGAGACAGGTTCTCACTATATTGGCCAGGCTAGAGTGCTTTTTCTTTTTCTTTTTTCTTTTTCTTTTTTTTTTTTTGACACAGACTCTGTCTTTGTTGCCCAGGCTGGAGTATAGTGGCACGATCTCAGCTCACTGCAACCTCTGCCTCCTGGGTTCAAGGGATTCTCATGCCTCAGCCTCCTAAGTAGCTGGAATTATAGGCATCCATCACCACGCCCAGATAATTTCTACGTCTTTAGTAGAGATGGGGTTTCACCATGTTGGCCAGGCTGGTCTCAAACTCCTGACCTCAAGTGATCTGCCCGTCCTTGGCCTCCCAAAGTGCTGGGATTACAGGCGTGAGCCACTGTGCCCCACCTAGAGTGCCTTTTCCTGATCCTTAAAATGGGGTGGTGATCACTTCCCTAGGCTCAGTAGTTTGCTCCAAGTCCTCTTCTGTCATAATCTGTGCTTCTGGGACCTTCTACAACATCCAGGTGTTGCGTGCTCCGAGTCTTTGTCCTGCTACATGCAATATAGTCTCTAGCAATTTCTTTAGGGAGATAAAACCAGAATTTAACAAGGTTTCCCACTGGGCAATGTTTCTCCACATTTTTCTATACTTGGATTTATCCTCCTTAGCCTGGTTACACTCTGAGAGTTTACAGAGTGCAATATTCCTCCCCTGCCCTTGTCATCTCAGTACTTATGTGTTTTTCATTTGAGCCCATATTTCATCTGAAAATGTCAAAACACTGCCCACACATGGCCAGAACCCAGCGGAGAAGATAGAGTCTCTTTATGAGACCTGCCAAATGGGGTTCAGTGCTTATCTGATCATGAATCATGAAAGCTTTTAGGACAGATGGTGTAATCATATCCAAGAATAATGCCCTTTCAAGAGCGATGCTAATTGGATCACGTGGCATAAGAGTTTCACATCTGTCACACGGCAGAGATGGAGTTTCCTTTAACTTTAGTTTGTTTCCATTTCCGGGAGTGGTTAGAACTTCCTTCAGTGTGTTCAGTAAGCACATACAGGGTGCTAATACACTGATTCATTCATTCATTCATTCATTCATCATGCACACATGCTCTCAGTTTCCTCCATATGCCAGACACTATCCTACAGGTTTTCATTCTCTGAAGCTTTCCTTATATTTGGGGAAAAGTGAGTAATAATTAGGTAGAGGAATAAATAAGTAACATGCATGGAGCTCACAATAAACGCTATGAAGGCAACCAACAGGGTAATCATGAGTGTATGTGTGGGGGTGTGTGTGTGTGGAGGACATGGCAGAGGGGAAGCTAGAGGGAACTCAGTGGTGACACCTCTGCTTGTCTCTGAATGAGACAAGGGAGCCAGGCATGTGAAGATCTGGGCCGAAGCGTGTCTGGAAGAGAGAACAACAAAGGCAAAAGTGCTGAGCTCAAAATAACCTTGATCTATTTAAAGATCAAGAAGAAGTTCAGTGTGGCTATTTATTACCTAGTGAGGGGTGAAGAGGATCAGAATGAGGTCACAGACATAGTCAGGGATCATGGTAAAAAGATTAGATTTTATTTTAATAAAAACATAGTATCAGCAAATGCTACATATAGTAACTCATTTAGTCCTCACAAAATGGTATGAGATAGGTACAATTATCAACCCCATTTTACAGAGCAGAAAACTGAGGTATGGGGTAATTAAGATTTGAACTCAGAGCTAAATCCAGGACTTGTCTCCAGAGCTGTGCTCTCAGCCACCGTTTGTATAATAAAATGGAATCCACTGGGCAGTTTGAAGCAGGGTGACACGACCTGCCTTAGGTTTCTCAAAGTTTGGGATACGTGATGGGAAAGGAGAAGACTCAGGGAGAACAGGTAGGAGCTGCTTCAAGAATCCAGACAATAGCTGACTTGGGTGAGGGTGGTGGCGCTGAAGAAGAAGAGTGGAGGGATTTGGGGTGTCTTCAGATGCACTGGATGTGTCTGGTGAGAGCAGAGAGGAATCAGATATGACTTAGATTGCAGAGGAGGCTGTTGAATCTCTGTCCTCACAAAGCTTTTGGTTAGGTGGTCCAATCAAATGCTCATTTATTTATTTTTTTATTTGGAGAGACCAATTTGCTGGTGTTCTTGGCTTATCCACTCATACAATCATGTGAATGGTTTTATGCCACTGAGGGAGGGCTACATCTTCACTGAGGAGGGCTTGGTATAGAAACACTCATGATAATTTCACCTGATCTTCTCCCGCAACTCTGGATGTCCAAATATGTGGTGAAGCTGCAGTTTATTTTCTCTGTCTCCAGCCCCTGGGAGAATGCCTGGGCTGCAATTTGAGTCTTTAACCTTGGCCCAAGCTAACAGAAGCTGGAGTTCTGGATGCTTTTATTCTCCAGAAGTACTGAGCTATATGAGTCCCCTGAATGTGCCAGGCTCCTTCATCTCTCTCATCTGTGATCTTTTTCTTCCCCAAAGCCCTCTCTCTTCCATTGTTTGTCCTCCTCCTCACCCTTCAGATTTCAACTCAGCACCTTAGCCCTCTGCAAAGCCCTTCCTGACTTTCCTCAGCTGACTAGCCCACTCCTCAACTGCGCTCCTCAGGAGCAGGGTATGTATATGGTTGTGTGTGTGTTTGTATGTGCATGCATGCCTGTGTATGTATCTGTTGTGTGCATGTTTGTACATGTAATTGTGTGGTGTGTGTGCATGTATGTAGTTATGTGGATGTTTTTGTGTGTTTGTGTGTGTTGGCATGCATGTGTGTATTTCATCTTGATATCCCCGGCATCTAGCATATATACCTGTTATACAGGAGTGGGGACTGCAAAAGGAGGCTTTAGCTTTTGAACAAAGAAGTCAAGGAAGATCAGTAAAGGAATAGAGGGAGAAGAAAGCATGGAGATAAACCTTGTATGTCAGCCTCTGTAACTGAAGCTAAGATGGCTTTATTGTGGCCTTTGCTCTCCCAAGTAGGTGTAGTGTGGGGAAAACCAGTGTGAGACATGAACCCTGGTGAATGTGGTTCTTCCTCGGGGGATAACCCTGGGCATGCTGGTAAGTCAGGTTGTGGGGATCCTAGGTTTCATACTAGCTCAGGGTGAAGCTTTTCCAATGGAAATGTTCAACCTGCATTTCCAATGGAAATGTTCAACATTTCCATTGGAAAATACAAGCTTTTCCAATGGAAATGTTCAACCATCTTCCTCCATTATTTTTCTTCCCCTGGGCAAATTTACCTTCATGCAATAATTACCTCATTAAGATTCCCCCAAAATGTCATTGGTTTCTAGAGCTGCTGCCGCTGACTTGGTGTTTCCTCATGTCAACATTGTTGAATTCCTTCATCTGGGCCAACCGAGACCTGTGCCAATATTTACCTTTCATTATACAGCATGGGCAGAACAGGGGAGAATGGGGAAAAAATAGGTGGGCTTAAGGAAAAGAAAACTATGGGTTTGTGAAAAAAAGCAATTTTGGAGGAAACAAAAGAGAAAATGAGATCCATCAATTATGTTATTAAATATGAAATTTTGTGTTTTCACATGCATTCCTCTTTTGGTTTTTATTCTCTCATCATTGTCTCACTAGACTTTCATGGTGCATCGCCCACATGCTGTAGGAAAAAGACTGCAGATTTGGAATTCAAAAACAAGACTCTGCTGTTTATAAGAATTGCATTTCTGGAAAGGAGGGGGACTGTCCACACCAGCCAGCAATCTCATACATTAAAAGGCTAGGTTTTCTTTCACACCCGAGTAAAATCCAAGACCCCTTCCAAGATTTGCCTTGTCACCCACCAGGGAAGAGAAGCCCATGACCCACAGGTAAGGAGGGTGGAACATGAAGATGCCTCCGGGGTGCAGAGGGAGAGAGGAAGAGGGGGAGAAGGGGGAGGAGGGGAGGAGGAGGGGGAGGGCACCGGCGGAGACCTTGCTTCAGTCAAACTTCAAAAAGTCTAGTTGGTAGGGGTACTCTATTTGACACATACTGTATTTAATACATATTTGAAAGAGACCACCATATTTGTCCTGAAAAATATTTAGGATAGTAACAGGTTGCTATATTTGTGTAAGGGAATA
Organism: Colobus angolensis palliatus; assembly: GCF_000951035.1. Lineage (NCBI taxonomy): Eukaryota > Metazoa > Chordata > Mammalia > Primates > Cercopithecidae > Colobus > Colobus angolensis. The sequence goes on from NW_012118733.1 coordinate 830,648, forward strand.
AAATGAGGGTCATCTATAAAGGAATCAATAGTGTTTAGCCAGGGGAATACAAGATTACAACATTCAGGATCTATTTGCCAGTGTCTTTTTTTTTTTTTTTTTTAACTTGTTTGTTTGTTTGTTTGAGATGGAGTCTCACTCTGTCACCCAGGCTGGAGTGCAGTGGCGGGATCTCGGCTAACTGCAAGCTCCACCTCCCAGGTTCATGCCATTCTCCTGCCTCAGCCTCCTGAGTAGCCGGGACTACAGGCGCCCACCACCACGCCTGGCTAAGTTTTTGTATTTTTAGTAGAGATGGAGTTTCACCATGTTAGCCAGGATGGTCTCGATCTCCTGACCTCGTGATCTGCCTGCCTCGGCCTCCCAAACTGCTGGGATTACAGGCATGAGCCACTGTGCCCGGCCTTTTTTTTTAACTTTTAGAATAGGTGGCACAAGATCTGAAGTTACAGAGGGGCTGATTTCCTGCACACATGATCCAGGTGCCATGGAAACGCTGAAGATGACTTAAGTGCCGTCTCTGTCCTCCAGGTGTTCTCAGTGGGGTGGGGAGACAGATGAGCAAATTGATAAATTATACGGTGGGTGGAAGGTGTGATTGTAGTGAGATAAATCACCTGTGAGGAGAATGTGTGGCAGGGAATAATTTGGCTTTGGCCAAGGGTATCAGGGAGTTTGCATACAGGAGATGCCATCTGAGCTGTGTTTTTATGGATGAGTAGGTGTGTTTCTGGCATAAGGAGAAGGACTGATGAAGGGGAAGGGGCACTCCAGCAGAAGCCATGGCACATGGGAGGGCAAAGCACCATGACCCACCGGGGCTGGCATATTGGGGCACCCATGAGAAGTTTGGTGGTGCTGGGGTATAGGGCTTGGGGAAGAGCAGTGGGAGATGATGCTGGAGGCATGTGGGAGAACTTTGGAGGCTAAGATGGAGGTGTTTTGATTTATTTCTGCAGTCATACTAGTTAAACTGAAGGTCTACGTGGCTATCCACCCACCTCCCCGTTTAGTCTAAGAGGGGAGTAAGTAACTTCTCCTAAGTTACTTGCTTAACAAACTATAGGATTTACTGTCCCAAGCTGTAGCCTTCGGTGTTGGTTTGTTAGGATTGCCAAAACAAAGCACCACAGACTTGATGGCTTCCTTTTTGTCTCACAGTTCTGGAAACCAGAAGTCTGAGGTCGAGCTGTCAGCAGGCTGGCTTCCATCAGGAGGCTGTGAGGGAGAATCTCTTCTAGGCCTCTCTCTCCCCGGCTTCTGGTGGGTTTCTTGGAAGCTCTGGCGTGCTTTGCCTTACAGAAGCATCAACCCAATCTCTGTCTTCTTTTATTATTTTTTTTAGGGGATCTCACTTTGTCACCTAGGCTGGAGTACAGTGGCACGATCATGCTCAGTGAAGCCTTGAACTCCTGAGCTCAAGCCACCCTCCTGTCTCAGCCTTCTGAGTAGCTGTAACCAATGGCACATGCCATCATGCCCGGCTAATTCTTAAAATTTTCTTGTGGAGACGGGGTCTCACTTTGTTGCCTGAGCTGGTCTCAAACTCCTGGCTTTAAGCAGTCCTTCCACTTCGGCCTCCTGAAGTGCTTGGATTACAGGCATGAGCTACTGCATCTGGTCACCCATCTCTGCCTTCATTTTCATGTCATGTTCTCCTGTGTCTGTTTCCAAATTTCCCTTTTTATAAGGACACCAGTCACACTGGATTAGGGCCCACTCTACTCAAATAATGATCTCATCCTGATATAACTGTAATGATCCTATTTCCAAATAATGTAACATTCTGAGGCACTGGGGATTAGGGTTTCAGCATACAAACTTTTGGGAGACATAATTCAACACCTTGTCAGCCTAAAGGTTACCATGGGAGAAGAGAGAATAAGGAAGATGGAGAGAATGAAGTTGAATGTGGTGTTTGAACATCCATACCTCTGGCTATATAGGGAGGTTTTAAGGACATTCTATAAAAATCTTTGTGCTCCATTTAAGCTTCTTCTCCAGCCGGGCCCTGGGCTCCATGTTTCTCTGAAAGTTCATTCAAAAATGGCTTTCACCTCTGCTGTTCAGGTGCAGTCTGAGAGGAACTAAGGATACCATAAAGTTGTTTCTAAACCTCTTATGAAAAAAGACAAAGTAGGTATTTCCTCAGTATTCCAGAGGTCTGAAAAGGTGGAATCTTTAGCTAGAAAATACGGTGTTATTTGCCCTCTTCTGTGTCATTGACTTTGTCCTGTGGGTGTGGACTTTCTACTAGAGTGGCGGAGACAGAAGCGAGATTGTAAGTTAGACAAGCTAGCAAGGCGGAACATTGGAGACAGGTTAGATTTGGGAGCAACCGTGTTTGTGTCTTTTGAAGCTTAGGTTATTTCCAGGAGGAAATGGAGAGAAATTCAAAAGTGGATCCTAAAGCATTTTGGTTCTTCAAGCACCCTAATTGTGTAAATCTCATTCTGAGATTTACACCAATTCCCAACCAGCAGACGGAGAATCATACAGGAGACCCTGAAGCCGCACTGAGGATGAGCACAGCCTCCCACCCTGGAGCTGAACTCAGCCCCTGACTCAAAGACTGGATCTGCAAGATCCTAGAATCTGACCATAGAATGTACAGCTCACATTCCTGGCCTCCCTTGCAGCCAGAATGCAGCCATGTGGGATTTCAATGCTTAATGTGAGCAATTTGAGGAAAGTAGGACCCATTATTGGTGACTGTTATGGCATCTGGATTTCAGATGCTGTAGGCGTGGTTTCCCAGAGGCTGCAGGGTCAAGTTCCTGACTTAGAGGTGGCTTGCCTGCTCAGAACAGGGGGGCTGGGGTGGTAAGGTCAATTTCTTGGTATTTCATTGAACTCAGTGCTGGGTAGCAGCCAGGGAGGCTGTTTTCACATCAGGCCAGAACTGCAGCTTATATTTTGAGTGTTGCTTCTGGATACTTAAGAAAATGTGGCATATATACACCATGGAATACTATGTAGCCATAAAAAAGAATGAGTTCATGTCCTTTGCAGGGACATGCATGAAGCTGGAAACCATCATCCTCAGCAAATTAACACAGGAACAGAAAACCAAACACCACATGTTCTCACTCATAAGTGGGAGTTGAACAACGAGAACACATGGACACAGGGCAACATTACACACTGAGGCCTGTTGGCGGGTGGGAGGCAAGGGGAGGGAGAGCATTAGGACAAATACTTAATGCATGTGGGGATTAAAACCTAGATGATGGGTTGATAGGTGTAGCAAACCACCATGGCACATGTATACCTACATAACAAACCTGTATGTTCAGCACATGTATCCCAGAACTTTAAAAAGAAAAAAAAATGATTGACAGAGTGTGTTTAAAATGCTTTGTGCTAAAAATACAGACCAAAAAAAAGGAAGGAAGGAAGAAGGAAGGAAGGGAAGAAGGAAGAAAGGAAGGAAGAAGGAAGCAAGAAGGAAGGAAGCAAAAGGAGGGAAGGAAGAAGGAAGGAAAGAATAGAAAGGCTGACCAATAAATTGGAATCTGAAGGCTCTGGTTTTAATTCAGGGCAGTGACTTTGGGTGAGTTACTGCCCATTCTTGATCTCTAGAGAATTCATAGTATTAGTGGGGATTTAAGGCCTCTTGGGTTTAAATGTCCTTTGAAACAATGTAATAGTTCAATGTCTATATGACATTTACTTTAAGTTTTTATTTTTTGCCATCAAAAAGATGGAATAAGATTTAGATGGGACCATAGTCACTGATTTAGAGCAATCTAATAAAAATACAATGTTTTCTTGCGCCAGGATATTGGAGGCAGCCGCCTGCCGCTTCCCCCATGGCAGACATGTGGCTGGGGTGCAAGTTGGAAGAGTGAGCGGGGCTGCCGCAGGCTTTGCCCAGGCTGCCTTGCACCTGCGGGAAGGCTTCTCCTTGGCCGGTAAGTTTTGCACCATGAAGCAGCACATTCCTATCTTTCACTGTGTGATGTAAAAGTCTATGAGATGAAAATATAAAGGGGCCATTTATCAAAGCCTCAGCGTTGTTAAATCAGTGAACTGTGCACCAGCACATTTGTTCTTATGAAGCATTGAGATGGCAGTACCCAGTGATTGTCACTGCGTTTGCCCAGGGGACCCAGCCCTAATAAGGTGGAAATACAACTTAACAAGTTTCCTTTAAAAAGACCACACAGACTGGCCCCGCTTGGTGATGTGGAGCGTGCGTCAAGCTTGTTCACTCTCTGTTCGGTTCCTCTCTTTCTGGGTCAAGAAGCTGTTGCCCACAAAGGTGGATTCAATACCCTTATTTCAAGGTGGGAAATGGCCTAGAAGTCGGAGCCTTGTTTACTACAAGAAACTGTTTGCCATTTCCAAATTATTCTCTCAACTAGAAAGGAGGGCAGTGGTACAAGTGAAATGGGAAAAATTCCACTGTGTGCCTTGCAGGGTGTGCAATGGGGGTGTGGCTCAGTTTTTCAGTGCTCTGCTGCTCAAATCTCTAGGGGAGCATCCAGACAGGCAGGCTGTGGGCTCCGACCCCACAGCAGTGTCTGGGGGTAAATGTTTACAGCTGAAGCCCCGGTGGGCATGTGTTATAGGAGGCTCCTTTAGTTTAGCTGTCCGTAGGTGGCCTATGTTAGCCCAATTAGACCTGTGCCTTATTGCAAGGACAGAAGGTTTTCTGTATCCCGGGGTTCTTGCCTTGGTGTACTGTAAGAATTGGATCACACATGGGCTTGGAGAATGAGTGCAAGGTTTTATCGAATGGAGTAGCTGTCAGCAGATGAGGGAGCCACAAGAGAGATGGTTTTCCCCTGGAGTCAGGCTGCTTGGTGACCGAATCTTCTCCAACCACCCAGGCCAAACTCCACATTGTTCCGCTGGTCAATGGCCTTCTGGCACCTACGTGGGTGCTTTCCTCTTGGCGTCCAGCCACCCATGTGTTCCTCCTCTGATGTGCTCCTCTTGATGTCCAGCCGCATGTGTGTCTGCCAGCTAGGGTCTCAGGGCTTTTATAGGCACAGGATGTGGGTGTGGCAGGCCAGGGTGGTCTTGGGAAGTGCAACATTTGGGCAGGAAAACAAAAATGCCTGTCCTCACCTAGATACGTGGGGACAGGTCCAGGGGTGGAGCCCTAGCCAGGGACCACACCCTTCTCTACCCAGAGCTTCCCTTCCCTCCTTCTGTATCACAGGTGCTGGGGTTTCAGCTGTGACGGCTAATTGGGTGTCAACTTGGCTAACATTACCCAGTTTCTTTTTGTTAAACACTGGTCTAGATATGATTGTGGAGGTATTTTCTAGATGTGAGAAACACTGGAATCAGTAGACTTCGAATAAAGCAGGTTACCCTCCATAATGTGGGTGGGCCACATCCAATCAGTCGAAGGCCAAAGGAACCAAGGCTGAGGTGTCCCTAAGGATGAATTCTCAAGATGGCAACATGGAAAATCTTCCTGGGTTTTCAGTCTGCTGCTCTGTGGAATTCAGCTCAAGACCGCAACATTAGCTCTTACCTGACTTTCCAGCCTGCCAACCTGCCCTATAGAATTTGGACCTGCTGGCCAGTGTGGTGGCTCACATCTGTGAGGTGTGAGCACTTGGGAGGCTGAGGCAGGCAGCTCGCATGAGGTCAGAAGTTTGAGACCAGCCTGGCCAACATGGTGAAACCCCATCTCTTCTAAAACTACAAAAGTTAGTGGGGCGTGGTGGCGGGCATAATTCTGGCTACTCAGGAGGCTGAGGCATGAGAATCTTTTGAACACAGGAGGCAGAGTTGCAGTGAGCCGAGATGATGCCACTGCACTGAAGCCTAGGCGACAGAGTGAGACTCCCTCTCAAGGCAAAAAACAAACAAGCAAACAAAAAAACCCAATTTGGACCTGAATGCCCCACAATTGTGTGAGTCAGTTCTTTAAAATGAATCTCTGACTCTGTCTTCATCTCTCTCTCTCTATATATATATCTATATATCTATATCTACATCTATATATAGACATATATAGATATAGATATATTGGTTCTGTTTCTCTGGAGAATCCTGACTGATACAACAGCCCTGGTTTCCCATGACTCCACCTCTACCAATGGATGTTGTTTTCTTTTCTTCCCTTCCCTTCCCTTCCCTTCCCTTCCCTTCCCTTCCCTTCCCTTCTCTTTTCTTTTCTTTTCTTTTCCTTTTTTCTTTTTTTTGAGACAAAATCTCACCCTGTCTCCAGGCTGGAGTGCAATGACGCGATCTCAGTTTACCACAATCTCTGCCTCCCTGGTTCAAGCAATTCTCCTGCTTTAGCCTCTCAAGTAGCTAGGACTACAGGCGCGTACCACCACACCCAGCTAATTTTTGTATTTTCAGTTGAAACAGGGTTTCACCATGTTGGGCAGGAGGATCTCGATCTCCTGACCTGGTGATCTGCCTGCCTTGGCCTCCCAAAGAGCTGGGATTACAGGCGTGAGCCGCTGCCCGGCCCGGATGTTGTTTTCTCCGTATCATCAGTTTCTTCTTCTTTAAAATAACACCCCTATTAAGTCTAGACTGGGATTACAGGCGTGAGCAGCACACCAACATGGCACAAGTATACATATGTAACAAACCTGCACGTTATGCACATGTACCCTAGAACTTAAAGTATAATAATAAAATAAAATTAAAAAAAAAAGATTTATGTAAAAAAAAAAAAAAAAAGAGTTTGAAAATGTGCTCCCACCATTTCCTGGGTTAGAATCTCTTTGTGGGCTGCACCTCTCAATCAGCTTTGCAGCCTGTCAATCATACAAATGCTGGGCTGCTTCTCCTGAGATTCTGGGTCAGTAGACTCAGAATACTCAGGCACTGAGTATTCATAGTCTTTAAAATGTGTCCCAGGTAAGTCTGCTGTTGAGTGCCACCAAACTTCGTAACAATATCTAACTTCCTTAACATCCAAACACTACCCCGATCTGGCATTGCCTAATACTTCACCATGTCACACCCTGGACCAGACGCAGTGAACCTTCACATACTTACCTGCCTTTGTGCTTTTGAACATACTCTTTCATCTGCCTGAAATCCACCCCTACCACACATCCCCTGTCACCTGGCAAATTCCTATGAATCCTTCAAGGTCCAGTAGAAGGATGATGCTTTTCCAGGCCTCCAGGACCCAAGCACATATGTTTAATAACTCTGTTATGATGTTGAGCACATCAAATTACCATCTAACTACACTTCTCTGTTGGCTGCAAGCTCTTCAAAGCTGGGCATCACATCTTTGTGTCCTCATTGCCCAGGATGATGCCTGACATATAAAGTCAATAAATTTTTGCTGAGTTTAAATCACAAAGCAAGTTCCTCCTGCACTGATTCCACGCTCACCAAACAACATTTGGATAATTCGACTTCCCCGGCGGCTCCTGCTGATGGAGTGAATGCGTGTTCGGTCAGACCGATGTGAGTGTCTGGGCCACATGACAGTGCATTTATTTCCAGCTGTAAATTAATAAATAGGAGTCCTGGTTTACATACAGTTTGTTGAATAAATGGCTTGCCTATGGTCATAGCTCAATTATCCAAATACAGATGATCCTCCCAGCCTATTATTTGCAGACTAGTTTTTATTTATTATATTGAATTTGTTCTCTTGCTCTTTTTTTTTTTTGGCTCTGCTCAGTCCCTCTTTTCCTCCCCTGTGTGGATAATTGAAAGCTGGCACCACGTGTGACCCCAAACAGAAAGGCCATCTTATAAAGCATTGGTGCTGAATCAATGTTACTGATGGTATTGGCTACATATATATCTAGGGCAGAATCCACCAGATGTTGGTGTGGCGAATATTCACTCCATTGCAAGGATTTTGCTGCAGCAAAATCTAGTTTGGGACTGTGCTGTGTCAGTTCTATCAGGAAGACAGGGACCCTTGCTTGTTGGTTGGAAGGTGAGTGATGGAGAGCGAATTCTGCTGGCTTGTAAGTAGGCACTGATCTTTCTTACTTTTAGGTTTGAGACAGGCCGTCCCACATATGTTGCCCTCTTGGATAGTCTGAAGACAAAAAAACCAAACCTTTTTTTTCCTCTATCCTATGGAAGAGATGCATAGGGCAAGACATGTGGGAAGGGATGACACTTCCATGTCCTCTCTGAGAGCATCACCTTCCAGGAACCTCTGCAGGTCCAGCAATCTGGAAGCTCTTTGCATACTGTCCTTTTGGGTTTTTATGGAGGCTTCCTTATGTAGGCGTGGTGAATGACATTGTTGGCCTTAGTGATCAACTCAACATTCAACGCCTCTCCCATCCTTGGAGATTGGGAGGTAGGCTGAAAGTTCCAACCCTTTAATCACATGGTTGGTTTCCCTGGCAACCAGCTCCCATCCTGGTGCTATCCAGGGGTCCACCAAGGGTCATCTTGTTAGAACAAAAGATGCTCCTATCACCCTGGAAATTTCAAGGGATTTAGGAGCTCTCAAAATTATAAAACTCTTAGAAACTCTAGCAGGAGCGGGAGTCAAAGACCAAATATTAGAACAAAAGATTCACCTAGCACCCCTATCCACAAGGGTTTTGGACTCTGTATGTTAGGAACTAGGAGCTGATCTCTCCCTACCCCTCTCCCCCACTCCCTCTCCCCCACT